>NC_057010.1:1008044-1293109 GCF_000002595.2 Chlamydomonas reinhardtii | reverse complement strand
CAAACCGCGACTACACGCGACTATAGCCATGCTCCTACAGTCCACCCCAAGCCCCTCTGCCTGTGCTCCGCTAGTTTGGCTTGGTTTCGTTTACTTGGGGCTGTAGATACCAGCCCAAACTAAACCAAACCAAGCCAAACTAGCGGAGCACAGGCAGAGGGGCTTGGGGTGGACTGTAGGAGCATGGCTATAGTCGCGTGTAGTCGCGGTTTGCCTGGAGGCGGCTACTAGGAGAGGCCTAGCGGTCGGGTGGTGGTGCCGTCCTGATGAGCACGACACGACGACCGGTTCGCTGGGCGCGGGCAGCCCCACCTCCACCTGCGCGTTCACACGCCCTCGGCCGCGCGCCCCATATACCCCCTCCTTCACTCCAGCTGCAGCTGCTCCTTGCAGCGCGACTGTTTCCTTACGGGATTGATCATGTGATCTTACAGAATCATCCCCCTCCTCCCCTCCTCAGGCGACGCCTACGAGCTGCTGGCCACCTCGCTGGGCGCCAAGGCCGCCTCCATCCTGTTCGGTGTGGCGCTGCTGGCGGCGGGGCAGAACTCCACCATCACCGGCACACTGTCGGGACAGGTGGGGGCAAGGGCGGGGCATGGGCGGTGGGGGCACAGGGGTTGGCACGGGTGGTGCACGAAGCACGTTACACGTGTTCAGGCATGTGGTTGGTTTGGGTCACGGTGGTGCTAAGAGCGTTGGGGCTTTCCCTAGCCCGTATCCATTCACCCTAACTCCTCTCCCGCTGCCGTTATCCCCCAAACCAGATTGTGATGGAGGGCTTTCTGGCCATCAAGTGTCGGCCCTGGCTGAGGCGACTCATAACGCGAGGCACGGGTGAGAGCGACGGAGGGAGGTGGCAGGGCCCGGGCGGCGCGGTGCAGCGGGCTGGTACGAACGTTGTTCGCAGCAGCGTGAACAGAGCCTGCATGTGCCGGTTCCTTGGGGTTCTCACCACGCGCGCATCATGCATTCATGCGCTCCTGTGGGTGCGGTGACGTCTGCCTCTGCACCCAGCCGCAACGCGCACGGCACTAACCCCGGCGTTTCTTTTCTCACGACCTCCCGGGCCCCCTCCCCCCGCAGCCATCATCCCGGCGGCTGTGGTGGCCGCGGTGATGGGTCGCGAGGGCGTGGGGCAGCTGCTGGTGCTGTCGCAGGTGATCCTGTCGCTGACGCTGCCGTTCGCCGTGTTCCCGCTGGTGCACTTCACCGGCAGCCGCAAGTACCTGGGCAAGTACGCCAACGGCTGGTGAGCGCGTGTGCGCACAAGCGCACCGGGAGGACAAGGAGTTTGTTCGTGCGTGTGTGTTAAAAAAACGAAACGAAAGCCGCCCAGACGACGCCGGAGTTACTTACCGAAACCTACCAATTTGTGTATGTGTGTGTGAAGGACAGCGGCGATGTGTTGGTAGGTAGGCCCTGTGTGTGTATGTGCATCACCGGCACTCATCAACAGTCCGGCGCCACCGGTGCGATCCAGCCTCCGCTCTCGCCCTTGACCCACCACCTAGCACTCACATCACACGCACGCCCCCATCTCCTGCACATTGCCACACACAGGATGGTGTCCGCCACGGCCTGGACGCTGTTCGTGCTCATCTCGGCGCTCAACATTAACCTGGTGGTGCAAAGCGTGCGCGACGGCAGCTTCGGAGGGTTTAGCACTCGCCGCCTGTTCTGAGTGCGCAGTTGGGGGGTTGGGGGTGGGGGTGGTGAGTACAAGCCCAAACTGAACGTTTAAACGAGCGGGGGGTGGGGAGCAGATTGCAGGGAAGGGAATGAGGGTGAGGGACGCAGCGGCTGGCTCGGTCGTACAGGGATTTGTTTGCAGGTGAAGGCTGTTTGTGCTAACCCATAGGAATGCACGCGTACTTATGTCGAGCAGCATTTGAACTGCAGCCGTGGCGTGGCGGTGTGCGCCGGGCCTGATGGCATGGGAAACCGCATTCCCGGTACGTCGGCTACGAACCAGAGGGCCTACACGTGATCCCTATGCGGGCGTATCCTATGCAGCAGCGGCGAAGCTCTCACGAGTTTACTGACTGCGCGTTCTGCAATAAACTTATTTGTGCTTGAAGTGGCAGTGGCAAAAGGTATAGAGTTGTATGTTTCACCAAACGCTAGGCGCGTATGTACACGAGTACGTGTGCCCTTTGACGCAATTGTGTATATGGTTGTGTGTGTGTGTATGTGTGTGGGACATGTGTGCCGGGTCCGACGGGGCTGGCCTCACGGCGAGCTCCTTCTCACTTGTTTGCTCGCCACAAATTCGTTCCCTGGTTTAGCATACCGGCGGGCGTGCATGGCGAGTTGCTCCATAAGGAGCGGGGAGTGGGCTTGTGGCGCCGCGGACTGTCGACGTTGAGTGGGTGTGAGTGGACTGACGGACGCACGTGCGATGTATGCATGTGTATGTGCTCCGTGCATACCCTGGCTACATGATGTGTGAGGCTGTACTTTGACAGCATCGTATGTTGGCAAGCATAGGGAAGGAAGCACAAGACGGAAATATGTGCGTTGGTTGCTACTTTGTGAAGTCGAGTTGCGGGTGCTGTCCCTGCCTGCCTGCGGCCAGACCCGAAGCGCGTTCACCTTTTTGCTTGGCTCCACGTCTGACGTGGCGGCAAGTTTGCTGCGGACTTGCGACGGTGCCCGCCGGTGTGTTGTGCTTCCGGGAGTGGCTGCATGGGCCTGGCTGGTGGGGCCGGGATGGTGAGTTAATGGACGCGTGCAGTGGGTGAGGTATAAACTGGTTGACAGCGTAATGTGGGCTGTCTTTGTGTGTGCGTAGTTGAGCGCGGTGTGGGCTGCTGACAGGCGCTATAGGCCCGCCCACCCAGATGCGCGCACGTCGTGTTTTTGCTTTCCACTCACTGCGTCTTCGAGAACGTGATGGGAAGTTTGCTGCGGGCCAGGGTGTTGTGCCCTTCGTCCGCAACGGCGTGCGCGGTTGCGGGGACGGTTGGGACCAAAGCGCCATGCAGGCAGCTGCTGCATGAGGCTGTTTGCATGTTGCAGAGAGGCCGAGGTTCGCAAGGGATGCGATGGAGGAGGGGCTCGACGTGTGCGTGTTAGCGCGCGGCTGCTCAGGGCTGTGTGGGAGGCTGTCAAAGCGTGGGCGTGAGGGCGCTGTGCTTGAACACACGCGCAGCGGATGGCGCGCATGCATTTGCAGCATGTGCGCATGTTTGCTGGCGGCGGCCGCCGCCAGGTTGCGGCGGCACCGGCCAGTTTGCCTCCGCTGTAGTGTGCGTTTGCGTGCAGTCACGTCAGGGTTCGTTCAGGGTGAAGATGGGTGCGGTGTGGAAGCAGCAGTGGGTGTGCGGTTTGCGGAAACAGTGAGAAAGCAGGTGTTGTGTGGTGGGCGGTCAAACTACCGCTTTTGACGAGGAGGCAGGGTGGGGTATTCATCGGTGAAGTAGAAATGGCAGTGTGCGGCATGTGAACGGGGGTTGAGACTGCAGGTGTTGGTTGTTTGCTGACAGTGGGTATGAAGGTGGGGCACATTTACAAGTTCCATGCCCGTGCCCCTTGCAATTTGAGTACGGTAGTCCCTGTCGTTGCCATCAGTCGATATGTCGAACGAATTGTCAGCATCTCAGTGTGTTTATAACTTATCATCCGGCACGGCAGAGACCATGAAGTCCATGCTTTGCAACCTCTCCTTCAACCGCAGCCGCAACTCACTTTCCATCCAAACATGCACCCCCTGCTCTCCAAACAATTAGTATCCCGGTCAGTCAGTCACAACAAGCACATATCTCTACCACCGTCAAAAGTATGATAGGGTTAGATCATTCGGCTAAATGGCCTACATTTTGGAGCTCCGGCCCGCACAACGACTGCCCGTCCGCCGGTCCGCTTTCTCCAGCGCCCATGCAGTACTACTGAGTGATCACCGATTGTCCGATTCACCGCACAATACACCCAGAACCCGAACGCAAGCAAGCGCAACACAATATACGGTACATCACATTAGTACACACGTCAAATCACCCCCCGAACTCCCGAAGAGCAAATAAGCTGACACCGACCTTTTGTAAAGCGCCCTGAACAGCAGTGGAGCCACACACAAGATGGAGCGTCTACACGGCTACACCCGCACCGCAGCCCTCACCCCAGACGTCCCACCACTCCCCGCCTCAAACGCATGCCCACCCGGCCGCCCTGCCTCGCTCGCTGCCGCCGCCTCCTTGCTGCGCCCCTGCAGCCCTTCATCTCCTCCAGCCGCCCCGCCGCAACCCGCTCTGCTCGCTCCAGCCCCAGCCTGCGCCTCTGCCCGCGCCGCTGGTGCCGGCTGCAGCGCTATCCGCAGGCCGGGCCGCGCCAGCCGCACACCGGCCGGCACCCCGTCTGCGGGCCGCGGCGCCTCGTCCTGACGCCCATACCCGGTGACATACAACTGGCGGCCCTGCAGCGCTGGCAGCGACACTGCGGTGACACACATAACCACACATGCGGGGCACATGCTTTTGAGCTGATTACTTTGAGCGAAGCACCCGAACAGGACAGGAGTGCTGGGAGGGTAGCGCGCCCAGCAGCGCGTACGCCCCTCCTCACATGCCGGCGCTGGACCGTGCTCACCTATGCGTGCCAGGTCGCTGAAGCCCGCATGCTCCGCGCTGCCCTTGGCTCGTGCGTCCACCAGAACGAGCGGCGCCTCCGCCAGCGCCGTGTACAGCTCCTCGTCATAGCCGCTGTCGGCCTGTGTGCGTGTGTGCGTGTGTGCGTGTGTGCGTGTGTGTGCAAGTGTGCAAGTGTGTATGTATGTGTGTGTTAAAGCGCACAAGGACAATCAAGATTGTGTGTGTGTGTGTGTGTGCATGCGTGCAGGTATTTGTGATGGAAAGGCACACAAAGAGAGGTGGAGTACGTGTGTGGGGAATGGAGCCTGTGCGGACATGCGCTGCCCATGGCAAGCATGGCACGGCACACAGTGGCCATGCATCAGCATTGAGCTACTCGGCCTGCACGCCCAGTCTTAATAGGGGTTTGCAGTTCTGCATAATGATGTGCTGCAACACGGAGCAAAAACGGAGCACACACGTTGCCCGCACACGCCGTTCCTGCCACGTTCCCTCATTCGCCCACGCGCATTCACCTACCGTCCAGCCCAGCACAGGCCGCCCCTCATCGTATATGACCAGGCCATAGCAGGTCTCGCTGTGGCGGGCGCGGAAGGGGCGGACCGACAACCCGCAGCCGCCAGGTGCGGCGCTGCGGCTGCTACTGCCGCGGCCACTGGTGCCACAGCCGTTGCTGTTGCGACTGCCCTCGCCACTGCCACTACCGCTGCCGCTCCCGCTGCCACTGCCACAGCAAGGCACGGGTGTGGCGGTGCCGGAGGGCACTTCGTGGAACGAGGCGAAGCTCTCCAGCGGCCGCCCTGCCGTTAGGAGACGAGGTGGTCAGTCCAAAAGTCAGTGTGCCCGCCAGTCAAATATGACCGGGTCAAGCCAGACCACCGTAAGTGCATCTTGCGCGTGGGCGTCTGACGTGTGAGCAGGATAGATACTGAAATGGTGTTCCCTGCCTCCCACACACGCATGACAACGCCACACACACGCCTCAACTCGCCTCAACTCGCCTCCACTCGCCCCCACACGGCCCCGCCCAGCCCCACCTGTGGAGTGCAGCTCCCGCAGTCGGTGCCCGCGAAGCTCCGCCATCACGTCCGGGTGCGCCAGCAGCGCCAGCAGCGGCCGCCCCGCCGCCGCCGCCGCCGTGCCCTCCACAGCCAGGACCAGAGGCAGCTCGCCTGTGGGTTCGTGGGGACGGGCACAGCCGTATCCATATCCCAGACCAAGATGGGAGGGAAGGGAAGGGGCTGTAACAACGGGACTTCTGGGCCCTGCGCGGTCCCCGGCGGTCTGCGGCAAGGTGTCATGTCAACGCCAGCACCTGCATGATCGCCGTGGTTGTGGCTGATGTAGGTGCATGCCGGCACGCGCCCCACGTGCTGCAGGCACGAGGCGGTCACGCCATACCCCTGTGTGGCCGCATCAGGTGAAGACAGGGGGAAATCATGGGTGTGTGTGTGTGTGGCAGTGTGTGCGAGAGCGAGGTGACCTCCACATCCCCGCTGCATGCTCCCGCTCAGGCGCCCCCACCCTCCCCAAGCCAGCCCCCGCCCTCCAAGGTCCCGCCACTTCTCTGCCTTGATGCCCAGCCACGCCACCTGGCAGCGGAGTGGGGGTTCACCAAGGCGAATGGGAACCCACCATGTCGCACAGCAGCACGGGCTCCCCGTCTCGGAGCACCACAAACGAAGACGAGCTCTCCTTTGAGTAAATGTGCGTAGCTCCGGCACCAGTCCCCAGTACAACAATTTCCAGCCCAGACTCTTTGCTGCCAACATGTTTGTCGCTTCCTCTCCCAAACAGCGCGTTGCCCATGGTGCTTTGCACGAGTATTTGAGAGAAACTACATCACTTGATTGAAAACATACAGGACAGATTTGCAGCAATGCAGGCTGAAGAGAACTTCAATTCCTTGCGAAGCTTCCATGTTGGGTCCACCAAGTCGCTGCCTTTGGCAGACAGCATTTACATAGCAGTCTCCCATGTTTGCTTTTCAGCTTATCAGCCGCATTGTAGCTGCACCTTGGCAACTACTGCGCGCTATTCTCAGGCTCGACGGGGCACAGGAGACTCCGTCGGCCCGCGCCAAGGCGCGCTCCAAGTCAAAAGCTAGTAGCTCAGTGGCTGGTACTAACACAGTTCCTGCGAAACCTAAGCCTAAGCCGAAAATGTCCGACGCTGCCAAGCCGGCCGATGGAAGCAAGGTTTGTATAGTTGATCACCGAATGTCTAGGTTCTATGGTGGAGGATCAATGGGGCGGTGGCTGCTGGGGGTCCCGTAGCTCGCCCTGTTAGACCCTTCGTGTCGCGGCCGTGGCGTGCCACACGCGCACACACGGCCAATTAATGGCAGCGCCACCCAACCAGGCATTCATTCCTCACGTCATCATGGCTGCAGGGCGAGCTGTCTTACCACTACTGGCATGGGAAGGGTGGCGGCAATGCCCCCGTGCCGGAGCCCAAGGTGGGGACTGGGGAGGCAGTCGGCGCGCGCGAGGGGCAGCGCGCGCCTACTGATGGGGCCCTTTGGACATCCCACTGGCAAAGAAACTGGGTTGTGGCTGCTGCAGCGCTGCGCGTTCTGCCGGTTTGGCCCAGCCGGCGCAAGGTCCCTCTGGCCCTGGCAGGAGTGCCGGGCCGCCGTGCTGGGCCTGGTTACCGCGCGGCAAGCTACCTTAGGGAGCACGGCTGTGCGCTGATTACAACGTGGCTGGCGTGTGGGGCACTGGGACGCAATCCTTGTTGCCGCTGGCTTCAAGGGCCTTGCATGCGTTTCGCCGGCCGCCGCTCACTCTCGCAGAAACTGACTGAGGAGGAGAAGGCCGAGCTGGAGCGGCAGGCGGCCAGCAACGGCGCGTCAGCATGGAACGCGGTGCGTGCCCGTAGAATCGTGTGCGTATGTGTATTGTGTGAGACAATGGGGTGGGCACCAGCAGCGGCAGGCCTGGCTTATGCGTGAGGAGGAGTGGGAGTTGGGACGTGCTGCCTACCGCCGTCGCACACACGGCCTCGTTCCTTGTGACCGGCAATGCGGATGTACTGCACCCATGCCGTATACCGCGTGCGACGCGTGCATCACTGTGTGACGCGTTACGTGTACATTTGTGCGCATGTGTGTCTGTGTCTGTGTGTGCGTGTGCATGTGTTTGTGCAAGTGTGTGTATGTGTATGTGCATGTGTATTTGTGTGCGTGTGTATGTGTGCTTGTGTTGCACGAAAGCACAAAAGGGAAGGAATCGACAGACTCCTCGCTATGTGTTTGTGTGTATGCTCGGCCGCCAGGCGGGCACGTTTGAGGAGCGCAACGCCACCTCCTGGGCCAAGGGGCGGCTGGGCGAGCTGGTCAAGGGGCTGGAGGGGCTGGCGGGCGGCGACGTGTCGGTGCTGGACCTCAACAGCTGCGAGGGCGAGGCAAACATCTTCCTGGTGCGGGGGAAAAAGAGGTGAGCGGCAGGGGCACAGGGTCATGTGTGGGGGCCGGCGGGGTCGGGCAACGGGTGCAGGAGCGGCAGCTGCGACAGGGTGGAGATGGAGGTGGCAGTAGGAGGGATCCAGGTGTTGGGGAGGAGGTGGAACTGGGGGTCCCTCAGGCGTTGATGGGTGGAGGTAGGGGCGCAAAGCTGACGGCCAGGGCTTAGTAGCGGTGAGGAAGCATATGTGGGGCACGCACGCAATGTCGCGCAAGCTACACGTGCCATGCGCTGTTCCCTGCTTTGCCTCGCAGGTGCGGGTTTGACTTCGAGTTGCAGCTTGCATGGAAGGCGCTTCCCGCGCCCGGTGCCATCGAAATCCGCGGGCATTGCAAGTGAGTTGCTTCACGTACCCGGCTCTTGCAACGCATGGGCCTGATCAACGCCCGCATATTCGGAATGCCGGCTTTATGTGTGACGTACCACCACTCACTCGCGCGCCTATCTGTATTCCCTAACACCCCTGGCTCCCAAACACGCACCTTGCGCGTTTCTAAAGCACTCCTTGCTATCCTCTCTGCCCCACCGCGCAGGGTGCTCAACTTCTGCTCTGACGACCCAGACGAACTGGAGGTGGTGCCGGAGGTGGGACACAAGCAGCCGGAGCGGGCGGCAGACGAGGCGGCGGCGGTGAAGAAGGTGAAGGCGGCGCTCACGCCCGCGCTGTGCAAGGTGCTGACGCAGCTGTTGGAGGAGCTCAAGGCTAAGTAGCTTCAGAACTAGCTGGCTGGCCAGCTGTAATTGTTGTTGGTGGTAATGGAGCATGAGGAGCTAGCTAGGCTCGGGTGAGGGGAAGGATTGTAGGAGTGGTCGTCCCAGGGTGGTGGCGCTGGGTGTGAGCAGGGACCGACGGGGTGAATCGGAGCGCCGGATGACACGAGTCACACGATTGCGGGGCGGGGCGCGACCGCCTAAGTGTTGAGAACCCGGAGCCAAGGAGGCCAAGTCAGGAAACCGCGCAAGCAAGGAAACGCAGTGCTGGTGAAGGACTGCGGTGTGGGACCTCGGTATCGCTCAGGGTCGTCTCGCTGGTGCAGGTAGTGCATGCGTGTGGGCTGCGGCGTCTCGCCGCCGCCGGTGCGTGTGTGTGGACAGGGTGCTTGCGAGGGGCAAGTGGCGGGCGGGACTGTGGTCGGCTTCGGGACGCCCGGGACGAGCCATCCTGTGCACATGCTGCTGCTACTGTAGACGCTTGGCATGGGGGACATGGGCTTGCTTGTACATCCGAGCTCGGCGGTGCAACTAGAGGTTGAGTGGAGGACTGGAGGTACAGGGCGCGGGAATGCGAGGACATCTGGCTGGCCAGGCTAAGGTAGATAAGAAGCTTGCTGATTGAAATGGCTGCAGGCTATGGTGTGAGGCGAGCTCACGGCTACTGCAGCGGTGTGAGACACGCGGAATGCGCGTGTAAACCATATGCTGCTGTTCACGGAGTCCCTTTGTCGCCGCCACGTATGACGCTGGGCGGGCAAGCACTCAGTGTGCGCAATGCTACTAACCCCGAGACCAGGAGAACCTGAAACGGCCGCGGATGCTGTGTTACATGCGCACGTGCGGACATAGCAGGATACAACTTGGCTCGTGCGTTCGCCCGAGGCATCACGCAGCCTGTTAGATTCCCTTTAGTTTCCACACGCATGGCAGCACACATTCAAATCGTGTCCATGCAACGACAAACTTTCTGTCTGACTTTCTGAAGGGCATATGCAAGGGCCGCCGGGGCACAATCCCCGCACAACTCATGGGGCTGCCGCGGCGGTCCCTATGTACAACCTATGTGCCGATATAAAACATGCATGCCATATGGCTCTACGCATCGAGCAGCGCTAAGGAGTGGGCTGTGACCATACTGTACAGTATGTGCGGCGGCAAATGATGCAGAGCAGAGAAATTCGGAGTCACTACCGCACACCGCAACATCTTTCCGCCCATGAACAGGCTATGCCTCTACAAAACCGCGCTGCGTCGCTGCCAAGGCACTAGCTAGCTAGGTGCTCCTAGCTTACTCGAGGTCCTGCAGCGTGAGCACGGCCTCAACGATGGGCAAGTTGTCGGAGCCCGTGGAGATGGTCATCTTGCCGCGGCCCTTGTCGTTGGGCGTCTCGATCCAGCGCTGGCCGTCAGGGCCGAAGGCGGGGTCGGCGCGCTTGTCGATGATGTCGGAGATGACGTCCCAGATGCCGGGCTCAGTGAAGTGGCCGGCGGCGCGCACCTCGGCGTACACCTGTGTGTGGTGGTGGTGGTGGTGGGGGGGGGGTAGAGTTCGTGGGGCGGAGTTCGTTGTGATGCGTGTGAGTTTGGCGGGAGGCGTGGCGGGCAGAGATGGACAGGGTAGATAATGGATGTGGCGCGAAGCATGGGGGGGGCCCAATGCCGGGCAGCGCCGGCTCCCTCTGGATTAGATGTCTTGCGGCGTGCATGCTGCTGGGTTCTCCTGGGGTCGCGCCGTTGGCGCCCCCATGCATGCCCCCCCCCATGCAAGCGAATGCTGACTCACCGCATTGTCCCAGCTGCCGCGGGCAAAGGGGTTGCTCCACGCCAGCATGAAGTCGTGCTTGGTGCCGTCCAGGACCGTGGCCCGGTACACCACGGCGCCAGTGGAGCCGACGGCGGCACCGCCGGTCTTTACGTGCAGGAAGCCAGCCCACTGGCCGTTGTGCACGGTGAGGGGCACCGGCGCGGCGCCGATGTGGCCGTGCCAGTCCTTGGTGGTCACCAGCTCCAGCGTGGCGCCTGAGCGGAAGCGGGCGAGGGAAGCAGGGATAAAGGGCTAAGCATGCCGTTAGACGTGTCGCCGACCCATGTGCTATGCGGCACCAGGTGGTGTCGCCCAAGTGACGAGAGTGATAGTTGGATATGAGTATGGGCGCGAGGTCTGCAGCCGAGTGGACGCTTCAACGCTTTGCCGGCCCCGCCCAAGGAACGGTTAGAGAAGCGAGGCACGCGAGCGCATGTCGGGACGGCATGAACTCTCGAAGTAAGACCGTCTCACCGGTCGCGTTATAGAAGACGACCCTCGTTGAACGGTTGCCGTCATACTGAGCCTTCAGATTGTCAACGTAGCGCGTGACGTCGGTGTCCTTCTCCTGGGAGTTCTTGGAGCGCAGGGCCTCCTTGGCACGATCGGCCTGAGTGATTGGCTTGTTGTCGTCCGAGAACTCGACAAGCGAGCGCATGATCTCATCGTCAATGATGATGCCGAATACGTTCTTGGCCATGATGCTAGTTGAAACGAGTTAACGGTGCAAGGATGATGTGTGCCTTGGGGCAGAGTAGCGAAGCTCTGTCAGCAAATCTGAGCAAATGTGTGCGCAGACAAGTTTGTGGTTGCACAGAGCCCGTGTATATATACTACTGTCTCGTAGCACCGGCTCCATGCACCAACCGAAGCTGCGGTTAGATGACAATTGGACGTGGCGGGTTTTGGTCGGGCGGTTGGGAGTTTGGGGCTTCCTACCACCTGCTTCGCTTCTCGCTACAACGTAACCAGCCGTGGTCTGCCGGAAAAGCTACCATGAAGCCCTCCCTGCCCGACATGCCGAGTTTGCATAAAATGTTTACGAGAGCGAGCGAGCTTACTTCATACACAGGGCTGCCGCTAACCGCCAACGTTCGGCCAACTGACGCTTTCACTTACTTCCTGAGTATATAATTCCAAGTCTCAAACGTTCTGGTCTACAGTGTATCTACATACGTCTACATACGTGCAACAACAACAGCAGCCATGACCGCTACGGGCAGTCTCGTGCTGCTTGATGCCCCCCAGCTCAAGAGGCTCGCAACTGTTGTGCACAGGCAGGAGATGATACGTATTAAGCACCAAAAGCAGCCCGATGACCATACCTTCAAGAAGCTGTGTGCGGACTCGCGGGCAGCCCGCGACAAACTGATTCGTGCGCTCGATGATGCGCAGGTAAGCGAAGTCGCTTTGGACCGCAATGAGGCATAGTTCGCATCTGCATTCAAGTTCAAGAGTTCAATAGAAGCATGTGGGCTGCGGAAGAGTCCCTTGGCGTCATGCCGACACGCACGCACCTGCTCCCGCGAACCCGCCCCTCCAATGGGCGACCCTTTGCACCCTCCCACCCATCCCCTCAGTGTGCCTACGACGAGCTCGCCAAGTCTAACGACGAGGCGGACGCCCGCAGGAAGAAAATCGCAGAGGACCACTTCTGGTACCTCAAGAACAGCTTCAACAACGCGATCCAGGTGGGGCCTGACTCGGGGCTTACCTGGATGGGTCGACGGCGGCAGCAGCGGCAGCAGGGAGCCCGAGGCCGGCGCGTGCGCGCTGTATGTATGCGTGCCTTGCTTGTGCGTGTCCGAAGTGAGGTTGGGTGCAGCAGGACATCAGCCCAGTCCCCAGCCGCCTTACTCTTCAAGGCAGGCCTAGCCCCGCTATGTCCCTACCTTGTCTGATGAGTATGAGGCGGCGCGGTCTGGGTTGTTTGGTGCGTGCCTCCGTCCCGAACGCGCGGTGCCCCCGCGCCCCCCACATCCCGCCCCGTCTGGAACACCCACTACCTCCCTCGCAGAACGTGCGCAACTTCATCATCCGCGACGAGTACGTGTCCGCAGTCGAAGCCCACAGCAAGGAGGTCCTCGAAAACCTGTTTAATGTTACCAAGATGGCTGACACTGATTACGTTGAGACCCTGGCAAAGGGTTGCTACCAAGCCCGCGAATCAGCGCTGGAGGCCGCGAGGAGGGCGATGCGGCCCACGGCCAGGCACTACTCAGAGTGGCTCAAGGAGACCGGGATCGGGTTCGATGACCTGGTCAACAGGCGAGTCATCAGGTGTTATTATGGACAGAACGTTATCACGTCACGCGCCATCCATGCATGCCAGCCCGGCACATGCTGCGCGCTGATGGCTGCTCCCATCCATCCACCGCCTGCTATGATGCCCCGCACAATGCCGGCCTGACATGCACCGGACCGGCGGGCGGGCCAATGGTCAGGCACTGCTGCTAGTTCGCGCCTACCGGTATCATTCCTAGTGTCCCGCGCCCCGCCTTTCCAACCGCCACTTTTCACAGCCGCGTCTTACCGGCTTCCGCACCTCCCCAACCCACCTCAGTTGACCGCTGCATACCCCCATACATCATTCCACAGCATTACAGTAGAAATGTGCGCGTGACCCGCCCCCGCGGCGCGCGGCCGGCGCACGCACGCACGGCATGCACGTGTGTCAGGGCGGGCATTAACACAATAATGCACGTGCGTGTGTGTGCGTGTGTGCGCACGTATGCAGGTCCCAAGTCAAGCTCAACAAGACCGGCTACCCGGCGCCCGAGGCCGTTGGAGAGCCCGTGATGGTGGGCGAGGGTACCTTTGGCGGCGAGTTTTCAGACCTGACCGAGCTGCAGAAAATCATGGTGCGTGCAGGAGGGGAGCGAGGCAGGTGAAGACTCGCTGGGGAGCGCAGGTGCATGGGCGATTGGCGGGTACAGTAGTTAGACCATGCATTCTGACTTCTCTCCGCCTGGCCCCTACATACCTACCACACGTAGCTGCAACTATGTGTCGCCATGAACGCACCTGCTGCCCGCGCGCGCGCCGTAGGTAGACACCACATGCACACCTACCCGGACTTCATACGCACGTATTACAGGCGCCATTGATGCCTCAATCGTTACTCGACTGACAGAACCCGCTTGATAACTAACGGCATGTGCGGCGGCGCGTGCATGCAGGTGTACGAGGACGTTATGGAGGAGTCGGGTGTTACCGTGTCCAAGATCACCGCCAAGGTGAATTTCATGGGCGCGGCGGGCATGGCCGTGATTCTGCTGGCCGTGGGCTTGCTGGCGTGGGACGTGTACCAGTCCGCCCACCCGCTCGAGACGGCGGTGCGCGGCGCATTTGACGCAACGATTGGTTTGCTCGGGGCCATGGGTGGGGAGTCCGCGGCCGCGATCATCGCCACCGGCGTGCTGGCGGAGGGCGAGAGTACAGCCCTTTTCATCGCCATGGCCAGCTTTGCGGGTGGCATCGCAGGTGCGTTCGCTGGTTGGTGGGTGCGTGCATGAGTGGCATGTGCGTATGCGCATACGCACGATGGGTGTGTGAGGTTTTACATACACACGCTACACACACACACACACACACACACACACACACACACACACACACACACACGCATACACACGCACAGACGGTGCCAGAACTCATACCTACTGTGCGCCTTTTCCAAACACACGTACGTAGGCGCGTTCATCGTGGGCGCCCTCGTGGCGGTCATCGTGGGCGCCATCCTGGGCTCGGGCGGCAAGAATGTGCCGCTCACGGTGGAGGGCATGAAGGCCTGCCTCATCGAGCTGCCCGACGGCCGTGCCCTGGCCCGCCAAATCCAGGCGTACAGCGGCTAGACGTGCGGCTTGTGTCAGTGGCGTTGCTTGGGTGCTAGAACGCCTTCGTGCTGTGTGGACCGTATGCGGTCCGGTTGTGTGCATGCGTAGCGGCGTGGCGGCGGCGGGGCTGGAGTGCGGGAAGCGTCCCTTGCCTCTTAGCCTTCCTTCCTCCTTGCCTCTTCCTGATAGCATTGGCCTTTTCGTCAGTGACTGTACATATGTTCTGGTGACCGCCTGTTCCTTGTCGGCATCTCTATATATGATATGTGTGTTAGGCTGCGTGTACATAGCATGTGGGTGCAGTCATTCGCTGCTAGTCAGTGAGTCCATTTGGCGCAGAGTGTGGCGGCCGAACGGCAGCAAAGGGGCCATAGCACGTGCTGTGGGACCTTGCTTACGAGCGAGTGCGGGTAGGTTCGGGTACTTGCCAAGACACGTCGTTGTACCACGGAGTACACGGAGTAGGGATGAGGACCTGCTTTTGCCAAATCGAAACCGGAGCACGGACGGAAACGTAGCAATACGCCTCACAGACATCCCGACCACCCGTACACACGACCATCTAATGCGTTGTCGTGATGGTTGCGCTCACCAGTCGTACGTGTAAATAAGCCGCTATCGCTCTATCTGGGGATTTCGCTTCAGTGCCACCGTGTCACAGGCGGTATGGGGGCGGGATCAAGGGAATGTTTGCATCGTAGTTGGGAATGTTTGCACCAGTCGTACGCACGCAGCACGCATGGTGTGTGGGCGGATGGCACGCAAGGTTATGCAGTGTTCGCTTGTATGTGCGTGTTGCGTTTTTTCAAGCACGTCAAACCGTAAATGCGTGTTCTTGAGCCCTCCCGTGGCTTGTGCAATATCGAACCAGTCAGCAAGACCTGCTGATCCCTTGACAGCATCGGCGCGCTGATACCTGTGCATGGAGCACGTACGGCCTTACTGTGTGGAAAAAGTACCGTACATGATGTACTTGAGCCTCCTCAAAGGGACGCGCAGGCTCCGAACGACGATTGCGGTGCACTTTGCCCGCCGTGCACCCAGTTTCCAGCGTGCACGTCGCATGGGTCTCAGTAACAGCAGTCCGTGGTACTGGCTCCACCAACCGATCGTAGCACCGGCTCCACGCACCAACCGAAGCTGCGGTATGATAAGAACTTGACGTGGAGCGTTTTGATCGGGCGGTTGCTTGGGAGTTCGGGGCTTCGCGCCGCCTGCTACGCAACCAGCCCTGCTCCGCCGGAAGGCTTACCTAAGAATCCATCCCAACCGCCATGACGTGCGGAGTTCGTCTGGGTCCTAAGTGCGAGCGTGCGAGTGAAACTCATGCACATTCACAGGCCGCCAGGCGCCAGACCACCAACCAACGTCCGCATGCGTGGAGTTTTGGACCCCGCAGTTTCGAAATTGTCTCAGCCCAGCTAGCTTTGGTGGGCAGCCTTCGACATCCGGAACAATACACACGACCGCTACGGACGCTCATGCGGCACCGCATGCCACGCGTTTCGTGCTGCTTGATGCCCCGCAGCTCAAGAGGCTCACAACCCTTGTGCACAGGCAGAAGATGACATGTACTAAGCACCAAAAGACCCCACCTGTCATTAATGCGCTCGACGGTGCGCAGGTGAGCGAGGTCATCTGGACCGCAATGTTGCATTGCATGCACATGCGCTCGAGCTTATGAGCAAAAGAAACATGTGGGCCCGTATGGGCTGCGGACGCGCCCCCCAGCGTTGTGCTCAAGGTTGTGCTGCCGACACGCGTGGCCTGCGCCCACGCATCCGGCCCTCCTTCAACTCGCCCCCCTTTGCACCCTCCCACCCATCCCCTCAGCATGTCTACGACGAGCTCGCCAAGCCGAAAGCGGATCAAGGGGCGCGGGGCTGTGCAATTAGAGCCGGGGGCGGCCGGGGGAGGTGCAGGGGGCTCCGAAGGCGGGCGAGGGCCGAGCACGCGGGGTATTCTGCCAGCGTGTTCGCACGCTGATTTGATTCAAATGATTGCAGAAATTGAGAATGATTCCACATCCAGTACATGTTAAGCGCAGGTAATCAACTAGGGGGCCACGACGCGAATTGCCTCTTTGGCCCTCGCGCCCAGAAGTAAATGCGCTACAGATGAGGTAGAGGACCTGGCAAAACAGCTCACTAGAGAACTTACAGTAAGAAAGTAGCCCCGTCAGGTAACAAAACAAGTCAGAGTGCCAGTTCTATGGCCGTAAACGGCGTGTCCCGACTGGCGAAAGCCAAGAAGTTCTAGGCCTTGGTCCTCGGCACACGACTTGAATTCTGGACATACGTCTATGCATATGTGAAAAGTGCAGCTCTTGGTGGTGGCCGCCACCCCGGCAAGGATCTTCCCCCCGTCGTCAAGCATGCTCAAGGACCGCCAGGTCGAGATGCCGGGAGGGTACCCTCTGCCCATAGCCCAGCACGTGATAGTCGTCACGTGCAAGCTGACGGACAGCGGCGACAGGTGGGGCGGGGCGGGCCGGGGCGGGGCGGGGGATGCTGAACCTCACGCAGAGCCAAGCACGCAGACCCAGCCATTTCACATTATTGCATGCCCTTGCTGCACATTTGCTACGTGCCGCGCTGCGCCGACAAGGGCAAGCACCAGCCCAGAATGCAGGCGAAGGGGTCGGGAGCAATTAAGCTCGGGCGGAGGAGAGAGAGCCATCAGGGACCACCGTGCGTGACTCCATATCGGCCCCACATGCGGTCATGCCTATGCGTTTACATCCTGACCCACGCTTGTGATGCTGTGCAAGTTAAGCGCCCTTCCCTGACTGCCCTTTGCACGCAGTTGCCGAACAGCGATGCGGGCGGTCTAAGCGTGGCTCACAAGGAAGGCCAAACGGATTCTACGGTAGCTGCCTTTTATGGGTTTGGTGAGCTAAGCGGCTATGCCGGATGTTGGGTTATAGTGTAATTGTCTACTAGTCCGCTATCCACATGTATTGTTTTGGGCTGGGCCCCCTGAGCAATGCGGTTCGGGGGCGCGCAGCCCCATAGGATCGCTCCTGAGGGTATGGGAGGGGTGGGTGGAGAGGGTAGCAGGGGACAGGCGGCCGGCCGACCGCATATGCGAGGCCGCACCCACCGCAAAAGCGGGTCGATCGGTGGCATTACCACCTACCGTATTGGATGCCCCCGTTGTCTTCCCTGTTCCTTGATAACGCGCATCAGCCGAAGCGCCCGCAGCCCAGCAGCAGCACTGCTGCCAGTTATGCAGACATGACACGGTAGATGTGTCACCATGCTCGCCTCCCCTCGTGTCGTTCATTCGTGTTCCTGCACTCACACCGTGTAGGCGTACGAGGGGGTGACCCGGCCTCGGGTCGTGCCAACCCAATCGCGACCAACAGCTCCCCAAGGGTCTGCTGCCGCCGGCGTCGCCCCCATGCTGGTGAGCGAGGGGCTGCTGGCGGGAGGGACGTGCACAAGTCCGCGCACCCGATAGAGGCGGCGATGCGTGGCGTGTTGGCACGGCACGGTCGGTTGGCGGCGCCGCCATGCTTGGAGAACTAGGCGGTGGGCACAACCCTCGCAAGTGGGCTGCTGAGCTCCGGCGCGGAGAGCACGTCGGCGTTAGTTCCTGGTGATGTATGGCGGGGAGTGGCGGGCGGCCTGGCAGGTGCGTGCGTGAGGCACGCAGCCGCCACCCCGCGAGGCCGCGATGACGCTCTGAGGATGTCGCATGGCTGGCGTAGCTAGCGTCCCACCAAGCCATGTGCTGCCATCTTGCCGCCCCCACCGGCGCAGCGCGTACACACACACGCACTCCTTGTGCTTTCCTATAACACACACACATACACTGTCTTTGCGCAATGTTTTCCTTGTGCTCTTTAACACACACACACACACACACACACACACACACACACACACACACACACACACACGTACGCAGGTGCGTTCGTTGTGGGCGCGCTTGTGGCGCTGATTGTGGGCGCCGCCATCTTGGGCACGGCTGGCGGCGGCGCGCCGCTGACGCTCCCACCCACTGCGGGCAAGAAGGCGTGCTCCATGCATCGAGCTGCTGCCAGACGGCCGCGCCCTGGCGCAAGGCAACCCCGCGTCAAGCAGTGGCTTGATGCACGGATGTGGCGTGAGTTGCTGAGTGCCTGGGTGCCTACCTCCTTGGAGGTTATGCTGTGTTCAGTTCAGGATAGGGGCTGAGTGGCTCTGTGGCGGCGTGTTCCTGGGGCTCCAGGGTTTGGATGGTAGTTCTGTCGGCAAGATGGCACTGGTCTGATTGGCACCCGGCCAGGAGGGAGCTAGGGAGGGAAGGCATACGCCTTCCATGCAGTTCAAAAGGTACAGACCCGTACAAAAGCAGGCAGGCACAGGTCAAAAGCAGGCTGCGACGTGCAGCGCGCTGACACGGCGGTGCGGTAGCTAGGGGGTCATGGCGTCCTTGATGTGACAATGCATGGCTCACGGAACCCACGGAGACTCAAATGCTCCAGTGGGGATCAAATGCCTAACACATTCAACGGCACTTTATGGACGCATTACATGGCTCTATTGGCGACAACCACACTGTGTTGGTGTTTGTGGCGCATGCAGTTTACGGTGTAGATTATGCCGCGCCCCTTTTTAGAAGCGGGTAGAGCCTCTCTCTGGATGACAGGTCAAAAGCAGGCAGGCACAGGTCAAAAGCCAGATGTGGGGCGTGAGGCTCACGTGGCGTGGACGGGCACGGGTCTGCGTGGTCCATCGCCGCCGGATGGGAAGGGCCTCCGATTACCAGCATCTCTTGTTTCTATTTGATTGTTTTGTATGGCTGAAAGGCGGCGACTTGCTTGTAAACGGCAACTGACGTGCACGCTAACTAACACTGGGGGATGGGCCGCGTCATTGGGTTACATCCGGTGGCCCGGTTGCGCGTGCAACCAAGGATCAAATTGCGACGGCTCGCAGCTTTACTTACACTTTAGACATCCACAAGTCAACCGACACAGCAAAGTGCCAATAATTGCTGACAGACAGCTGCTACACACACTCAGGGATGGAGGCGATCACTAAGGGCGTCGCGAAGCTCGGCGCTGCTGTGGGCCTGGGCACTGGCGATGACGACACACGCACACAGGTGCGGGGGCCACAAGCGAGGGGGAGGGGGGGCCGGGGGCGGGAGCGGCGGCAGGGGGTGCGAGCGGGCGCGACCCGTGGGTTTCCGAGACCAGCACCAGCGGTTGCGACGCAGCCGAGCAAGCAAAGCTCGCTACAGGGGCGTACGGGGTGGCGGCGAAAGGGAGCTAGTGGGCGTTTCGGGCACCACATACAGCGATCACCGCTTCATTCACTGCTTGTCCGTGTGCCGCATGTACTCCGTACCGTGCCTTGGTCGTTGGCTGCTGACCCCCCCAAACCCCCGCTACCCCACCCGTTCTTGCCGCCACCATCACCACTGCTCTCAGATCGACACAGGCGGCAACCTGCAAGACTTCATGGGACACCCCTTTGAGAAGAACACACAGGCGAGCAGGCAGAAAGGAAGAAGGATACTAATGGCCAGCCCCTGCATCTGAGCGACTGCACACATGCATGCGCACGGTAGCCCCATCCATTTGCTGCACCTGCCCACGACGTGTCATAGTTTTCCCCCATCACAAACTCACACACGCGCACGCACACACACACACACACACACACACACACACACACACACACACACACACACACACACACACACACACACACACACACACACACACACACACACACACACACACACACACACACACACACACACACACACACACACACACACACACATACACACCATACACCATGACAACTGCTTACCTGCATGTCATGGCACGCCACCCCACACACCCCAACACGCGCTGACGGCCCCTTCCTCTCCGCTTCAGCGCTCCGGCGGCAACCTGGGCGGCAAGGTGATTCGCACCAGCGGCGGCGTGACGGTCACCAGCAACAAGGACCCGGAGAAGCGCATGCGGGCGGTCACCTGGCATGGCCCCAAGAAGATTGTGATGGAGGAGCGCCCGCGCCCGATGATCACCGACCCGGTGCGTGTGTGCACCGGGTGCGCATGCGTGTGCGTGTGTGGGTGCCTGTGCGCCTGTGCGCCTGTGTGCCTGTGTGCCTGTGTGCCTGTGTGTCTGTGTGCGTGTGTCTGGGTGTGCGTGTGTGCGCGCGCGCGTGTATGTGTATGTGTATTTGTGTGCGTGTGTCTTTTGAAGAGCGCAAACGTATGTATGTGTGTCTGTGTCAGGAAAGCACAAGGGGAAAGGGCCGACACTGTGTATGTGTGTGCCTTTCTCTCACCTCAGCCTAGCTATTCCCCACACCCACACCCCAACACCCCCACACCCCAACACCCCCACACCCCAACACCCCCATATCCCCACACTCCCACACCCCCACACTCCCACACCCCCACACCCCCACACCCCCACACACCTCCAGACGGACGCCGTGCTGCGGGTGACCAGCAGCGCCATCTGCGGCTCCGACCTGCACCTGTACCTGGGGTCCGCGCCCGGCATGCAGCGCGGCGACGTGTTGGGGCACGAGTTCATGGGCTTCGTGGAGGAGGTCGGCCCCGAGGTAGGCGGAGCGAGGGGCGTGAGCGAGTCGTCACGTGGGTTCCTGTACAGGTGCCGTGTGTGCAGGTCCGTATGTGCTTTTGCACATGCGCACAATTGTGCACGTACGCACATGCACACACACGCACACACGCACACGCATACCCACATGCACATGCACGCGCACGCGCATGCGCGCACGCATGCGCACGCTTGCGATATTTCCTTTCTTGTGCTCTATAACACCGCACGCATGGCTGCGGTTTCCTGCTGCAGGTGAAGCACGTGAAGAAGGGCGACCGCGTGGTGGCGTGTTTCGACATTGCGTGCGGGCACTGCCGCTCCTGCAGCCGCGGCGCCTTCAGCGGCTGCGACATCACCAACCCCTCCAAGGACCAGGAGATGATGTACGGCGCGCGGTGAGTGAGTGGGTGGAGCGAGGCCCCGCCGACCCATCCCGTGTCGATCTGTCTTACGTACCTGTCGCACACAACGTCGTCACATGCGGCTCGCACTTCCGACTTAACAACTGGTCACGCAACACACGCAACGCCACGTAGTAACGCGACGTAACCCGCCGCACGCCATGCCGCGCCCCGCATTATCCCCTCCACCAGGACTGCTGGCATGTTCGGCTATGCGCACGTGACGGGCGGCTATGAGGGAGGGCAGACCGACTACGTGCGTGTGCCGTTCGGTGAGCGAGGTGGTGGATGGCTGTGGTGGGGTTGGTTGGGGATGGCAAAGGGGCCTGGTGGGGTGCGGGTTGGCTGGTTGAGGGCTGCTAGCAGGCTGTGCTCCCGCTGTTGCCGCTCGACGGTAACCCCACCGCACCTCGCTTGTCCAACTGAACTGAAGAGTGTGGCCCCTCTCCTCCGTGTTGCAGCGGACGTCAATCTGCTGCACGTTCCCAAAGACCTCCCCGACAACAAGGTGGGACCCGCACCCACTACTCCCTCCGCATCCCCCCCCGGCCGCCCGCCCCATGTCATAACTCAACACCGTCATCCTCCTGACACGCTTCCCTCCTCCCCTCCTCCCTCCCCATTCTCCCTCCCCCTCCTCCCCGCCTCCTTCTCCCCCTCCTCCCCGCCTCCTTCTCCCCCTCCCCCCCGGTACCTTCCTCCCTCTTCATCCCATCTGCCCCTTCCAGCTGCTGCTGCTGTCCGACATCATGAGTACGGCGTGGTTCGCCAACGAGCTGGGCTCCGTGGGGCCAGACACCACCGTGGCCATCTGGGGGGCGGGGCCGGGTACGTGCCAGCGTGCCAGCGTGTCAGCGTCGCAGCGTGTGCAGATAGGGTGGGGTCGTTTCTATGCTGGGTTTGCAGCCGTAAGTGGAGGACCAGGGTCAAAGGGGCAATGAGGAGGGCTGGCGCGGCGCCATGCGCACCACCTCACCTTGGCCTCTCTCGCCTCCCTCCACCAACTCACTCGGACCGCACCGCACCGCACCGCACTTCGCAGGCGGCATCCTGGCGGCTCACAGCGCCCAGGCGAGTCAACAGGGCACAAGGGAAACGTGCGCGGAAGCCAGCAAGCTATCTAGCCCAGTGGGGATACCGCACCCATCGCCGCACCCCACTCCACGCTCCTCCCGCCCGTCCCGTGCGCCGCCCCCTGCCCCTCCCCCTCCGATGTCCCCTTGTTCCCCTCTCATCCCGTCCCTTTCTCTTCCCTCCTCCCCCCTCCACCCCCCTCCTCCCTTCTCCCCCACAGGTCCGCGGAGCGCCCCGCATCATCCTCATCGACAACCAGCAGTACCGGCTGGACCACGCGGCGGCGCGCATCCCCGGCCTCGACACCATCAACTTCGGCCGGGAGAAGGCGAGTGGTTGCTGCTGCAGGGGCTGCAGGGGCCCCCGGGCCCCGCCTACATACCTGCTGCCTGGGTGGTGGGGATGTCGGGGCAGGCGCATCTAATTCAACTAGTGAATCGGTCATGCATACATACACGCACGCTCGCGTGTGCTCCATTGCATGCTGAAAGCCTCTCAGCACGTGCCGCTTGGCATGCACGCATGCACACACACACACACACACACACACACACACACACACACACGTAAGTACACACACGCCCCCCTCCCTTGGTGCTTCCTAGCACAGTATACAGTCACACATGCATGCTCGAACATACACGCACGCACGCACGCGCACACACAAACACACACACTCACACGCACACACACACACACACGTACACACACATACGCACGCACGCACGCACACACACACACGTACGTACACACACACACATACACACGCCCAGGTGAAGGAGGCTCTGGAGCGGCTGGTGCCGGGCGGCCCGGACGTGTGCATCGAGGCGGTGGGCTTCCACTACTGCAAGAGCCTGGTGCACGCGGTCATGGTCAAGGTGCGCGTGTGCACGTGTGATGGGCAGGTGGTGGCCGCGCGGGTGGCGGGGTGGCCGGTGTGCCGATTCCGGCGTGAGGGCGTGATGAGTGGTGACGGTGGGCGGGGCACATAAGCGTCACATGCGCCATGCCGTGACAAGGTGCACGGCCAATGGCCCACTCGTCCAGTCGCCCGCCGTTCACGCGGGCTCCAGCTCCAGCTCCACACAGCACGGCCGCACGCACCTGAGCCCCATACCTCAGCGGCCTCCCGGGCTGCCCCGGACAGTTTGCACCTTTGGAACCACTGACGCATCCTGCTGCCTGTTCCGGTCTTGCTTGCGGCAGACGCTGATGGAGACCGACACAGCCGACATCCTGAACGAGCTCATCTACTGCTGCCGCAAGGGCGGCACCATCGCCTGCATCGGCGTCTACGTGGGCCTGGTCAACGGGTGCGTGTGGGCCGCCGTGGGCGGGTGTGGGCCTGCTGTGGGCCGACGGCAGGGGGCAGGGCTGGGGCGGGGGCTGCTGAAGGAGTGAGCCGCGGCGTCGTTACGGTGACAGCCTACCAAAGGCCGCTAGCCCACGGCCCGGGCCTAGCCAGTGGCGCATACCTAACGACGCAGTCCACGTCACTGTGTGCAGTGTCTGACATGCACGAACGCTCCCACGGCCCACATGCGCAAATATCAATCAGGTTCAACATCGGCGCCCTCATGGAGAAGGGTCTCACGCTCAAGGCCGGACAGACGCCCGTGCAGGTGCGGCGACAGAACACACACACACACACACACACACACACACACACACACACACACACACACACACACACACACACACACACACACACACACACACACACACACACACACACGCACACACACACGCGCGCGCGCGCGTCGTTTCCCTCGGTCGTGTACGTACATATATACCATCTGCCTCCGTTTCCCTTTCATCCTCCCTCCCCCCCCCCCCAGAAGTACTGGGGGCATCTGCTGGAAATGGTCAAGAGCGGTAAACTGGACCCAACCATGTGAGCTAACAGGGGGCGGGCGAGGGGCAGTGGGAGCGAGGGGCTGCGGGAGCTAGGGCGCACGCGCGACACGCACCGTCTTGGACGCGGCGGTCGTGCCGGTGCCGCCGCTGCCGCGTCACCACTCGTCCCCTATGGCCCACACCTCTGGCCCCATCCCCTCTTACACACTGTATGTCGTCTGCTTCCACCTGCCTGCTTCAGGATCATCACGCACGAGCTGCCGATTGAGGACGCGCCGCACGCCTACAAGATCTTCAATGACAAGGTGAGATGCGTGGACAGCAGCTAGCCCCGCACACGCACGCCTGTCGAAGCGGCTACTGCTGCTGAACACCACGCACTCCGCAGTCCACACCAAATCGCGCTATTATCATTACACGCAAATCACGCACCCGCCCCACACATAAATTCATGAAATAAACAGACGGATGGGTGCATCAAGGTCGTTCTCAAGACCGGCATGGGCGGTAAGGACCAGGGCCCCGCCACCACCACCGCCACCGGCACCACCACCACCGCCGGCACCACCGGCACCACCACAACCACGGGCACCACCACCACAGCCGCTATGTCTGGGTCGCAGGCAGGCACTGCCGCCAGCGCCAGCGCCACCAAGGCTTAAGTAGCGTAAGATGCCAGCGACGGCGGCGGCCGGAAACAAGGCGGATGGAGCTTTTGGCTGTTGCGTATTGTAGCAGGCTGTAACGCTATAGCGGGGGATGCACGGCAGCAGAGCGCCCGGCGATTGCTGCACGGGGAGGCGTATGCGCGTTTGGCACGTGCGTGGCGTGGAGGAGGCCTCAGGGAGGGGACTTGTGCGGTGACGGCAGTGGATGAAAGAGCGAGGGACCGAATGGGATAGAGGTGTGGCAGTTGGCAACGGGGGGGTGGCAGGCCATCCACCTGGGCCAGACCCGGCAATTGGCAGTTGCAGTACGTTGTTGTTCAGCACATTGGGTTCATAGGTCGTCCGGCTCTGCATGGTCGTGGTGTTGCAATGCAGTCATGACAACTGGCCCAAGGCGTAGTGCACACGCTTGCTGTTGAGACAATTGTGTTGAGCGGTGCTGATAGCTTGCTGATGACCGTAGGTTCTGTGTCCGCGTGCTGCGCGGGCGTTTGCAGGGGGCTCAATGCCTCATCAACGATATGCCATCTTCGTTTAGTGCATATGTTCACGTAAGGTGCATCTGGTGCACTCCCCAGCACCGGAGCAGCAGCAGCAACACAAGGAGCGGGAGCAGGAGCGCATGCGGTGGCTGCGCGCCGCGCTGGTGTACCGCATGGGCCAGAAGCAGTTGGCGCGCGCGTGGCTGGTGCGCGCCAAGGCCGAGCTGACGAACCTGCTGGCGCTCATGCGCGACATGGAGACGCGCCGCAGCTCGCTGGAGCGCGCTAAGAAGTGAAAAATGTGTGTGCCGCGGGCTCCAGTTGCGGTTGATGAGTGGTGTTGTATGTCGTTATGGCCGCTTCCCGTCCAGGGGCGTGCCATGTAACAAAATGTTTCAGCCAACTAGCCAAGGCCTGCATTTCGCGCTAGTACGCTGCTACGGAGGGGTGCTCTTGTGAGGCGTGAGGCTCCCGTGGCGTGGACGGGCCGACCCGGTCCCGGCCAATGAGCGCTTGTACCCTCATTACGGTAGTCGACTCTGGGAAATGTTAAAGCTGGGAGCGTCACTCTGACACATGGCCGCGGCATCAACCCGGCCTTAAGTCTTCACAGAACCACAAAAGTCAGGGTCCGTCGTCAGATTCAGGTTCAGGTTCAGGTTCAGCGCCATGCATGGCTTCCCGCCCCCACACACTCGCACACCCCGACCTCAAGCTCATACCGTAATACGCAAACACATGGCCGCGGTATCAACCCGGCCCAAAGTCTTCATAGAACCACAAAGTCAAACGTGTTGTCTCTCATGCGTCCTCTGCCACCGCCGCCTGCTCCGTTGCCCCCGGTACTGGTGCCTGCTCCTCCGCCGCCGCTTGCGCAGCCGCCGCCTGCTGCCGTGCTGTGACAATGACTGCCACCATTGCGCACCACCACGCTGCCGCCACCACGGCCGGGTCCCGCGCCGCCATCTGTCTGAGCAGCTCCACCTCAGCAGCCGTCGGGGCACCACCGCCACCACCCGCCGCCGGCAGGGAACCGCCACCGCCACCAGCCGCCGGCTGGCGGCAGAGGTACTGCGGCCGGGGTGCACCGTAGTACTGGTGCTGCATCAGCCACAGCATGTTGCGCGCCGCCTGCACGTCCCGGTCGCGCAGGTGCTCCACCCGGCCTTCTGCCAGGCCGCACTCCTTGCATTACGAGACACCTAGCACCAGGGCCCAGCTCGGGGCGAGAGCGGTTAGGCCTTTGTCAGTCTTCTGCGTGAGGACCCTGCTTTCTTCTCGGTATCAAGCGCTATCAACACCATAAATGCGGAGCAAGCTGCTGTCTGAAGCGCGGTGCTATTCAGGATGCCAGCGCCTCAAAGTTGGGGCAGTGTTTGGACTAAGCCCAAACCGGGAGTGGCACCCGGCTGGGCGTCGGCTTCAACACTGCATGCAGCGCCGCACTCAGACACGCATTGCTCGCATCATCGCTCGATTACACGCGCACTGTACTGTAGACCCTGTACTACGCCCTGTACTGTAGACCCTACAGACGCAACCCCACGAATAGGCTGACGCACAAATCCTGCGTGCCGTCAACGCAAACCCGCACAGCACGTCTCCAGCCCGCACTACAGCGCCTCAAGCGCCCCAGCCACGCACATTTCCAGGATTGCCTGCCTGTGTTAAGAATCCACAATATTCCCTCACAAGCGCGCAACAAACCCCTTGCGGACGCTGGGCCAAGTAATAATGTTGGCGGTAACGAACAAGGGATGGCTTCCATGTAAAGGAAATAAATGTGTTATGTGCGCGCCCAATCCAAGGACAGGCCGAATCTCCTCGACTATCCATGGCACATGCAAGCGCAGCTTATACGGTGGCCAATCTGCACACGTGCTATTGTTGTAATGTTTGCAATGCAGTGCTAGCGTCGGCGGTCCGGGCGCGGAGGAAGAGGCGGCGGCTGAGGCAAATCCCCGCGATCTGCGCAAGGGCACGGCAGCGGACACAGGAAAGACTTAAGATCACAGGACGCCAAGCAGTTGACAAATGCGGGAGCAAGTGCAAGTGATGTGCTGCATCGTGTAACGGTTGCGTGAATGTTCTAGCCCTCAGTGCAAGAAACTGTCCGCCTCGGTTTCCACAACATGTGTGGGCCCGACTAGGTATAGCGTATATATTCAAGTACATCATTGGGCTTCCTGCACATCCTGGTCAGTCCGTGCATGCTCATGCGACTCTGTGAGAAACTGTGCGAAACGTGACAACAAAACACACCTGCGCCGTCCCGCTCCTGCCTGTCGTCGCGGCCGCGCTCCCGGCCGCGCTCCCGGTCGCGGGCGCCGTCCCGCCGCTCACGCTCCTTCTCACGCTCCCTGTCCCGGTCCCGATCGCGGTGATCCCGGTGATCCCGCCGATCCCTGTCCCGATCACGGCGGTCCCGGCTGCGGCTCCTGTGGTCCCGTCGGCTGCCGTTCCTGCAGTCAGTTGCATAGCAGAGCAGCCAGCCCCTCAGCGCAGGCGCCATCGGGTTACGCGGGGGTTCCGCTGCCTGCCCTCACTAAGCCGAGGTTGCCCGCCCGCCCCGACTGCTACTCCAAAGCCCAGCGCCCCCTATTTGCCGTGCCCATTTCCCTCTGCCTAACTCACCGGTGCCGGTCGCGGCTCCTGCTCCTGCTGCGCGACGGGCTGCGGCTGCGCCGCTGGTTGCGCTCCTGGCTGCGCTCGCGGCTGCGGCTGCGCTTACGCGACTGCACCGCGCCGCCCTCCACCGCCGACGTGGCGGGCCCGCCGCCGTTCGCCTGCCCGCCCGTCACCGTGGGGCCGCCGCCGCCGCCCTGGTGCAGCGTGGACACGGTGTCGGGGTCGGGCTTGGCGCCCGCTGCTGCCGCCGCCTGGGCCGCCTGCGCTGCGGCAGCCACCGCGGCCGCCTGTGCCGCATTGATGCTGGTCGCTAGAGCGCTGCCCTGCAGCCGCTGTTGCGCCGCCGCGACCGCGGCCGCCAGCATCTCCGCCGCGGTGCCCGGTGGCGCCGCCGTGGTCCCTGCCACCGGCAGCGCGCCCTGCTGCTGCGACGCCAGGTCCGGCCCGCCGCGGATGACGCTCGAGTCCTGCGCCACCGCCGGGCTGTCGTTGCCGACGTCGGGCGCCGGCGTGAGCTGCTTGTTGCCCAGGCCGCTGAGCGCCTGATGCTGCTTGAGCACCTCCGGGTTCACCTCGATGTAGTGTGCCTTGGGGCGCTGGTACAGCGCGTCCAGCGCAAGCACCACCTCCACCATCTGGTCGGTGGGCACCTTGAACGCCTCCCACCAGGCAGGGTTGGAGGGCAGCGGCACCTGCAGGAGTTGGAGCGGGGGGGCACGACAGCGCGGCCGCAGACTCAGCATCAGCAGTGAGGGGCAAGCAAGGCCGGGCAGGTGATGGCCGATAGCGGAAACGGCAAGCAGCAGCAACGTTGCTCTCCCCCCACCTGCAATCGCCGCGCCGCGAGGTAGATTGCGCCGGCCGCCACCACGTGCCCCTTGAAGCGCACGCACAGCGTAGTGCGCAGGCTGTCGTTGAGCATGTTCCACGCCAGCTGCTGCAGCTCGTCGCTGCCCTCCAGGCTGTGCACGAAGCTGTTGACAAACTTGTGCGGGTGCACGCAGTGGATGATGAAGCCAAACGTTTTCAGCAGGATGCGCTCGTACGTGATAACGCGCTCCTTCATGATGTCATACTCCTACACGGAGCAACGCAGTGGAGGTGGCGGAGGCGGAGAAAGTCACCCACCGATAGACCGGTTACGCGCCGGCTCGTCAGCGATCGTGCAACATCGCGCGACCAATCGAGCTTGGTGGTGGGCGGGGGCGAGGGGCATACTGCAACGACAGGACGAGGCAGCTGCTCAGCACCATGCTCGGGGGTGTGCAGCTCAACGTGCAGTGCCTAGGCGTCCTCACTTGCAGTCAACAACCCGTTGGGCCTGTGGGTGATCCGCGCACTGGCCTGTGCGAGACTTGCGGCCGATAACACCTCGGCAACCCATGCGAGGCCCACCCTGTGCCCCACGCACCCGCCAGGCTCCTGAAAACACGCGCAACCGCTACGCCACGCCCCAGTGCCAACAATGCAAACCCAAGGTTTGCTTTGGGCTCACCTTGGTCTCGGGTATCAGCAGCGGTAGGCTCCGGCTGCCATCCCTCCGCTTGTTGATCCGGTCAAACACCATCAACACGTCGCGTGTCCGCCGGTGGCTCTCCTCCAGCTTCGTCGCCAGAAAAAGGCACGCACATGCCATACGCTGCGAGGAAAGGAGCGGTCAGCCGGTCAGCAGAGTCTTTGCGTAGATCTCCCGAAGGGTCAGCCCCTTTGCGCTGGACATACTAACTTGTCTCAAATATATTCACATACGACCACATTTGCAAAAGCGGTGAGCGCCTGGGACCCGTGTGCCGCCGAATGCGAGCCGTCATTCCCGCCTCACCCGCACGTTGAAGTCCCGCATGCTCTTCCGGCAGAAGAACCGTTGGAAGAGCACCTGACCCGTCGCCATGACCGCTTGCGGACATTTTAGCAGGATCCCAGCCTCTTGAATGAGCTCGCAGCCGAAAATGCGGAGCGTCGTCTCCGTGTCCTCGTCTACACCGTGTTTCCGCGATGGCGTGTTTGATAGCTCCTCATCGGTAAGGTAGAACGTATCCAAGTTGTTGTAGATCATCCGGCAGACAGGAAACGGCCAGCGGACTGGGCGGTGCCCAGCGGTCAAGCGTCGTTTGTCGTCAAGTGTATAGTCCTAGTGTATGGGTATGCGTGTATATCAAGTTATGGCCCCTGAACGCTCGGGCCTCCAGGAGTCTGTGGCCCCAGGCCCCCGCTTCCACATCGGTGGCGGATGCGGCTGGTCCCGAGAAGGATGAGCAGCTCAACATTTGCATGCTGCTGAGAGACACTGATACAGCCATCGCACGGGGCCGATAGCGGATAGCCCGAGCCGGCGATAGAATGGCATCGTCTGCAACTGCGTGCACGCTTCATAATCAGGGTTTGGTTGCTGGAAGGGCAAGCTCATGCGTGCACAAAGCATGCACGTAAGTATAATCTTTGAAGGGTAGCCTTGAGCGATTGCGGCCCCGACTCAACAGCCGACCCAATGCACCCCTCGCTCGGTGCAGTGCTCCCCGTTGCTTCACTGCTGAATAAACAATCAAACGACCCACCGCAGACACCATATCACCGAAAATCCTGTTCGCTGCCGAGTCCCACGGGTCCCGTTGACGACGGGGCGTCGCCGTTGTCTGCACCGAGCGAGGGGTGCTTTGGGTCGGCTGTAGAGTCGGGGCCGTCGCAATGCGCGGCTCGCAGCTGCTCCTGCTGGCGCTGCTGGTTGTAGCTGCCGGGCACGCGGCCCTGGCACAGCTCGCGGCTCAGCCCTCCGAAACAGGCGGCAGCACCAGTGGCGGCGGCCTGAGGACCGCCGGCAGTAGCGGCGACGAGGCGGCGGGCAGCCTGTCCCGGGAGATCATCCGCACGCCTGCGCAGGGCGCGGCAGGGGGTCCGGGTGCGACGCAGCAGCAGATGGGGGCGGGCCCGGTCTGCGCGAACGGCCTCAGCCGTGTGCAATGCCTGGTGGATCCTTGCGCGCTGTCAAGTGAGATCTGCTTGAGCGTGGGCCACGTCAGGGGCGGGCATGAATGGTTCGTTAGGTGCTGCCATCGGGCGTGGTGTTGCGTGATGCTGCACTGCGGGCTGTCGCCCATGCCCCTTGTGCTTCGCTTGACCGGTGACCACTGCTCAAACGTTTTACCCATACCCCCTGGGTAGCGATTGCTAGCTCTGTTGGGTGCCGGTCCGCCGCATTGCGTCTGCCGACCCCGCTGCCTCGCATTCCGCGCTCATGCTGATTTTGTGCATGAGACCAGAAGCCCTGCCGTTCTTTCACCCAATAAAATCCACCCCTGTGACCCCTACAGGCTGTCCCCGCGGCACCGAGTGCGTGTCCGACTACTGCGGTGGCTGCTTCGCCACCTGCGTGCGCGGCGGCGGCAGTAGTAGCAGTGGCAGTAGCGTCAGTGACGACGCCGCAGCCGACGGTGCCAGCGCCAACGCCACCTGCGCCGCCAACCGCGCCCCCTGCAACTGCACCAGTGACTGTTGCAGCAGTGCCTCAATCTGCGTCAGCTACACGCCCGCCTCCAGTAGCACCGGCGGTGGCACCGCTACCGGTGGCGGCAGCGGTACCGCCCTCGTCCCACGCCGCACTGGCAGTAGCAGTGGTGGCAGCGTCGGCACAGCTGCTCTCCCCCGCGAGGCGGCGGTGGGCAGTGGCGGCTCGGGACGGCGCCTCCTGCAGGCCGCGGTCACCGGCGTCGTCCCTCGGGGCACTGCACCTGCAGGTAGTGCGGGCAGTGCCGGCGGCGCCGCCGGGACTGTCGCAAGCGTCACTGCTGGCGGCGGCGCAGCTGGTGGCAACGGCGCAGGCCGGGTTATTGGCCCTGCGACTCCAGCCGATGCGGATGCGGATGTGGAGGCTACGGGCGACGTGGTTGAGGAGGAGCCCACCGTGACGACCCAGGCGCCGGCGGGGGTGCTGCTGACCGTGCCTGGCAGCGGCAACGGTAGCGGCACATGTGTGTCGCGGCGGGTGGTGGGCGCGGTGCAGCGGCGGCTGCAGCTGAGCGCCGCGACGGGGGCGGAGGGGCGCGCCACAGGCAACCTGACCGAGTACGCGTGCTAGCGGGGCCCAGGTTGCTTTGGTTCGATTCAGCAGGGCAAGGAGGCGAGTGGCAAGAAGGTTGCTTCGGTTGCCTGAGAGAGGTTCACGAGCCAGTGTTGGCCCTGCGCCGGACCCCAGGAAAGCCTGGTACAGGTGGGGAGAGGAGAGGCAGGGAGGACGCGGAGCCTAGGAGTAGGAGGAGCTTCGCGCTCAAGGCGAGTATTGTAAGGGAGAAGGGCGCGGATGAGGAGCCTGGTAAGGCGAGGTGCATGAGCGCGGGATCAGTGTTGAATGGTGTTGATGACTGGTGTGATGCGGTCTTGTTGCAAAATCGTCGCAGGCAGCGATCGGGTATTGCAGCCAGACTTTCTTGACGCATTCCAAGGACAACAACGCGGCGCATGGCGTGTGGGACTGTTGCTGCATGCGCACTGGGTTCCGCAGTTCCGGTACAGCATGGCCACCAGCGGCCACCAACTGCGCCAGTTGCGGCCATGAGGCCACGCCCCGGATGGGAAGCACGAAACAGGAGGCTCTCCTTCGCAAGGTGTCGCGTGCGTGCATGGCAGCTTCGTTGCTACAGACTGTGGGCGACTTAAGTTTGGTACCCGGGCGCTCTATGCCGAGAAGCCTTGCGTTCAAACGCGCCTCCGTTTATTGTTTAGTGTTACAGTGCACAGTACATCCTCCCCTCTCACCGGCCATCTCTGAGCTCACCTTCGGGTGCCACGTGGCACCTGCGGCATAGTCCCCATCCCAATACCCCGCTCTATCTTCCAGTCTCCAACTCTCCAGCCATCTTGACTTTCGTCGCCGTACACCACGCCGCCTACCGCGCCTTCCTGGACTTCACCTGGACAGTAACACGGGATCTCCGGTTCACCAAAGCCGTAGCTCCAATCACAGTTCTGATGCGACACGCAACCAACTGCAATGTCTCAAATACTGGATCAAAATCAATGTCTCATAGTGCATGGACTGCACGCACGCACGTGCGCGCGCGGGCGTAGTGTCCTGTACCCATGAGCAGCCACCTACGACATGGTCCAAATTCCGACTTTCATTCCGACAGGTAGCACAGCGTAGCGTTACGAATGGCAATTTCTATTCCTTCGCACGCCACAAAGCGATATGCCCCCTGACAAGCGTGCAATCCACAAACGAGCTCTGGCCGCCCAAGGCACGCTACGCGTACACAACTGGAAAGCAATGCTGCCCACCGAGTCCTCCGCGCGGCCCCATAGTATCGCGGTTGCTGTGACGCCATTTGCCTGCCCTACTCTCACGTTTACCGCCGCGCGTCATGCGCATACCTGAGCGGCGAGCACTGCAGTGTCAACCTGACAGACCTCAATTGCCGGGTATCCAGCACTAAGCTCAATAACCATAACTTGTTCAGGTGTGAAGCATGCCGAACAGACAAACAACCGAAAGGCATCTTGAAAACGTGCCTAAGTTGTCAAGCGCACAGCATGCCAAACGCGGCATTCGGGCTACAATCTGCCACCCACGCATGCACGCATTCAAACACACTTGAGCCGTGGCGCAGCACTGCTGGGCGTCCCCCGTCACGACAGCGCCCCACACCTAACCACTCCGCACCTCCGCAAACGCAAGCACCCGCACCCCATAACCATCTCACCAGAATCTATCCCGCTCCCTACTGCCACCGTGCCCCGCCTCTCCTCGCTTCCACCTGTACCCCTCGCCCCTACCGTGCCGCCGCCGCCGCTGGAGCCTTTCAAGCCACCCATGCCGCCACTGGTGCTTGTCATGCCTCCACCCGGCTCGCTCGTGCCGCCGGCGCCCGTGCTGCCGCTCAGGCAGTGCCGAAGCCGCTGGTGGGGCAGCCGGCGGCGTGCAGGGTGGCGCAGCGGCTGCGCAGGTCGGGCCAGGACTCCTTGCACACCTGCCAGATGTTCTTGCAGATGTCGTGCACCAGGTGCTCCGGCAGCTGGGACAGCACGTCCTGCGAGTGTGGGAGGCGGAGGAGAGAGTGTGTAGCGTGTGAGTGTGTGGCGCGTGTGAGTGTGTGGCGCGTGTGTGTTTATGCGTTGTGTGTGTGTCTGTTATGTGTGTGTGTTGTGTGAGTGTGCTGTGTGTGTGCGCAAACGGGGGGAGTGACCCCGTGTAAGCCATGCGGTGCACTGCAACGGCTTGTGTTTTATGGGGCTACACCCTCCCCCTCCCATCCAGACCAGCGCCCCGCTCGCTTGCCAGGCACCCGCTGCCCCTGCACATGCACACGCCTCCACACACACACATACACGCACACACGCCCCATACCCCTCCCACCCCGCACCTGCAGTCCGCTGACGTCCTTGGCACCGTACAGCGCGGCCTTGACCGCCGCCACCATCTTCTCGCACACGGTGTTTGGCGCCACGCACTTCAATGCCTCGTCGATCTCCTCCTTCAGTCGGTCCTTCAGGCTTGCAATCACCTGTGGGTGCGTGCGCGCATGCGTGTGTTAGGAAGGGTAACGAAGGCAACAGCAGGACTGTGGCTATGCGTGCGTGTTTGCGCAGAGGGGTGGAGAAGTGTGTCAAGCGAGGTGGGATAAGTGTGAGGACTGTCTAAGGCAGGATCAGAACTGTCTAAAGCAGGATCACTGCACGGGATCACTGCCGCCCAACAATTAACGCTGTGCTCGGGCACACAAAAAGTGCCACCCTGATTCTCGATGAATCTGGTACAGACGCACACGGCATCCCCCGCCGTTATGTTTTGACTACCCGCCCACGCCCACACGCCCACACCGCACCTGCTCCTGCAGCCTCAGCTTGGTGCCCTGGTCCACGATGATGCGGTGCTGGGCGGCCACCTGCGCGGGAGGAGAGGGGGAGAGGTGAGGAGGGACGCCGGGGGCATGGAACACGTTGTTGAAGAGGTGAAAGTCACAACTAGTAATCGGACTGAGCCAGGGTTGTCAGCACAGGGAGTTTTGTCCAGCGCCGCGCCATGAAAGACTCCGATGCACGCGCAAAAAACCTTTAGACGCCTCTCCAAACCTTCCACCACCACCCCTCCGGCTCCTCCCCCATTCTGCTCTCCTCCTCCTGCCCCTCACCTGCTGCTGGCTGTGCCCCAGCGCCGCGCGAGTTGCCTCCAGCTCCGCCGCCTGCCCGGCGCTGTGCTGCTGCAGCGAGGCCACGGCGGCGGCCTGCTGAGACACCGTGGACTGCAGAGCCGCTGCGGCCGCCTCCAGCTCGCCGTTGCGGACCTGCGCGTGTGCGTGACACGTGTGTGTACGTGCAAGGCAAGGACTGGTTTGCGGCCTAGCTGGCAGACGCCCTCAACCAGACACACGCGCTCGGATATGATACACATCCCCAACCCTAGGCCCGCTTCTCGCGATCCTCTCGGTTACTGTAGATTGCTTCCTGGGAATGGTGGGAACTACTTGGCCCGCCCTCGCCCTTGGCCTCGGCCCCCCTCGCTCTCACCTCCACGGCCTTGAGTGCCGCCACCTGCGCCGTGAGCAAGTCCACAGCCGTCTGCAGCGCGCTCTGCTCGCCCTTCTTACGCTGCCTGCGTGGGGGTCGACCGGCGACGTTGCATGAGTCGGGACACACACACACACACACACACACACACACACACACACACACACACACATACACACACGCGCGCGCGCGCGCGCGTTGGGCTTTCCCAGCTGTCACTCCTCCAGCACCGTGCCTCGCCGGTACTGCCGCCCAGCCGCCCAGCCTACCCATACCACACCGCCCCGTGTCCTCCTTTCAACACCCACCTCCCCCGCCCCGCCTTTCTGGCATCAAACCCACCTGTACTTCTGCTGCGCGATGCGGTTGGACTCCATCTGCTCGGCATTGCGCTGCCGCCGCTTCTTCACACCCGATGACGCCTTGCCGCCCTTGCTGCTGCCCCGCCGCCCGCGGCCGCCCGCGTCGCCGGCCCCGCTGACGCCCGGCGTCTGTGTGGTGTGGTCCATGTCTGAGTCTCCGCTGTCGCCGTCACCGTCGCGTCCGTCGCGGTCGCCATCTCCGTCGCCGTCCTCTGATGATGGGTTCGAGCCGGCCCTGCAGGTGCAGCACAGGAGAGGGGTGAATGGCAGTAGCGGGCACGGCCGGGCAGGGCAGGCGTGGACGCGAGGTAATGGGGTGCAACGCCGGAAGGCAGGCCAGCTTAAGACAACAGCGGGAAAGGAGGTCAGCGCAGCAGGAATGGAAAGGCAGATGGGGAAGGGCGAGGAGCCAGACATATGACTCACCAGTTCTGGGCGCGTGTGTGGTCGCTGCTACCGCCGCTGGGGCTGGGCAGAGTGCTTTGGTGCGTCAGCGCTGCGGGGAGCAGGGGCCGGTCAAGCGTGAATGGAGCATGTGGGTTGGGTGCATACAGCTTCCGTTGTCCCTACAGAAGCTGCATGAACCTTAAGACCTAGGCTGCGAGTCCGCCCACGGTGTCCGCCTGTGATGTCCGCCTCCAACTCCTGCTCAGCCCTCCCACCCTCCAAGCTGCGGGCTCACACTCACACCCGCGCCTGCACCCGCATTCCGATCCTCACCTGCGGCGCGCTCGTCAGAGGGAATGGGGCCGGTGGGCGGCGCGGTGGTGACTAGCGGCGCGGTGATGATGGGTGGCGCGTGGTGCAGGTGTGGGAGGTCTAGGGGCAGAGCGGCGTCCGGTGCGAACGATGCTGGCGTGGCCCCGGCGTCGCCATTGGGAGCCAGATCCATCTGAAGCAGCTCCGCCAGTTCATCAAACGGCAAAAGGTTTTCACCCTCGTCGTTCCTAAAGACGCTGAACAGCATCTGGGAGTCAAAGCGCTGCGGGCGAGTGGGGTTGGGAGAATTGGGCAGGTGCGGAGGGGGGTGGGCGGGTCAGAGATTTAGCTGTTTGCGCTGCAGGGCACAGTGATGAAATGCAAGGACACGCGCTGCAACAGCGCGTTGGGGATCAAGGCTGGCACAGGACAGGGCACGTAACCGTGTGGGCCCCTGATTGTCACGAAACCCTCCGCCACGAGCCTTTTGGCGCCGGTTCGGCGGTTGGTAGCAGTGGATGCGGCCCTTCCTCGCCCCCGGCCCGTCTTTGCATGCCTCTGAACACACGCGTCTAGATTCCCGCTCGCGCCTGAGGCTCCCGCTCTGGTTGCGCCCACGCGCACCCAGCAACGCCCTCACCTCCATCTTGCGTCCGCTCAGCGACGATGCCCGCAGGCAGATGTTATTAGACCTCCTGGCAATACAATGAAGCTAAAAAACGCAATCCGGGCTCGCCAATCGAACTCGAAAGTTGACGCACAATTGACGCCCTTGCCGGGAAGACCAGTTTCGCTATCGATGGAGCTTGTTTGTATATCACGTATGAAGAAGTGACCAACTATGGGGCAGGAAGTCAGTCAAGAGCTGTGTCTAGAAAGATTGAGTGCGCAACGTTGCGCATAAAATGCAACTCTGCACTCTGCCCGAGTGCCACGCGTGCAGCTGGGCTATTATATCTATAACATGCACATACGTTGCAAGCCATGAAAAGGCGGGTTGGGCTGGAGAGTTCTACTGAACCATGGGACCGGCAAACCCGACCAGGCCCGACCCCGCAGTGACGGGCAGGGACGGCCTGTCCGGGCCCTCCCTGGCCCGCCACGCGTGCTGCAGTCCCAGGCGGTTGGTCATGTCGCAATGCACATATGGCGTCCTAGCCACGTCCGCTGTGGTACGTAGGTGTGTAGGCTGACCTGCTGGATGGTCCGCACCTCCTCCCTTGCACCCTGCATGCTCCTGGGGCACGTGTTTTCGGGGACCAAACTAGCTGCATATACAAGTGTTGCAGGCGTTATAAGGGCCCCCCGGCCCGGGCCTAGGTTTCTACAAGGACAGGAATGCACGTCGTGCTCACCACCTTGTAACCACACACAACGTGTTGAGGGGCCCACTAGTCCAGCTCCTTAGTGTGAGGAGGGACACTGGGTCACCAGGATTGCACATGCAGGTGTCGCAATGCTGCACCCCTGGGAGGCAGCGCGATGGCTGAGGGAGAAATGAGCAAATATGTAGGCAACTGAAGGTGGCATAGGGTGGGCCAAGACAGCAGGTGTAAGCCAGAACGCGTGGAATACCCGGGTCTGTATCACAAATACTGGTTCCTGAAATCCGCATGGGGCGGAGGTTGTGGACCTTGAGCGTGGGCAAAGCGCGGGTAGGCGGGTTATGTGGCAGGGGCGGCAGTGGTGGATGCTTCCAGCCGGCCATGGGACAGTGGTAAGGCAGGTTGGTAAAGTCCCGCAGGGTGCAGCTGATTCCCAGAACCCGACAGATGGCACACAATTGGCAACGGCAGGGCAGGAGTGCGAGGCTGGTCGAACGCCGGAGTTACTGTACCGACAAGTTGCTGGCTGGCTGGAAGTTTGCTGACGCACATTCCTCACGTTCCGGGCGCCCGGCCAGGCGATAGCACCACACAGACACACCGCAACGCCACACTCGCGCCGGCCGGTGGTGTACACAGCTGGGACAGAATGACAGGTGGAGCAACACGGCTGATGAGCTAAACGGATCGGGCAAGTGGATTTGGTAGGGAAGGATTCGGCCGTATTGCGGCCAAGCTAGATGGAAGATGCGGCCAGTAGGTCATGCGGCTAGGAGTCAGCCCGGACCAGGGCACCCCTGGCCCGGACCCCAGCCAAAGGACACCCGCTACTACATGCGCAGGATGCGCATTTCGTTTCCTTAAAGTCAGTGCGGAGGCATGTCATATGGCCGATTGGCACACGTCACTGTAACAAAGTAAAGACACTGACATACCTTTGCAGATACAGTGCGGTTGTGACAAAGCTGAGTTGTTCGGCCGCTTAACGCAGGCTCCTAAGAGAACATAGTAACATACTGGTGCTGTGGCGAGCCCGTAAATCTCGGCAAGAAAAGGTGGCTCTCCCTTGCAAGGGAAAAGTGGGCTGAGCCCACGCCACGTCCTCCGGCCGAAGGTTCCGATACTAGCCTCATCTCCCGGACATATATAGCCGGGGACCGCCCGCCATATGCGCCCAGTCGCGCCCAGCTATCAAGCACTAGTGCAGCAGGCAGCAGGCCAACCAGAGGACAAGTGTTCCCCGGTCACGGGAAAAGGGGCTGAGCCCCTCCACAGTCTGAGGCCGAACAACCTCATCGCCCGGACATAGCCGGGGTCGGTTTCCACAGGCACATAGCCAAACACCTACCGCTACGCAGTACTCCGGCTTGCCCCTCCCCCCTCAGGGCGCTCCATGCCGTGCGCCCCGGAATGCGGTGTGGGGATGGACTGGCGGATGGTGGAAGCATCATATAGGTCTGCTGGGGGCTGCGAGCAGCCATACTACTGGTCATGATATTGCCTTCGGTAGCTCAGGGCGCCGCGGGCTGGGGGTGGGTAAGTGAGCGGGGATGGGGGCTCGGACTCAGCGGGGGCACGGACTCAGGGCGTGGAAGCCAGCGAGAAGCGGGCGAGAGTAACGCCGATGTGCCGGGTGATGTGCGAGCAGAATACAGAACGCGGCATTCGTCATTACGGGGAAACTAAAACAGATAGCGCCAACCTTTTGCGCCTCGCGCTTTCGCGCGCAATTTCCAGGATCCTCCAACGCGTCGATTCCTCCGTCTTGCGTCCTTCCGTGCCGGGAGCCTTGATTATCGATACAATTTGTGATATATTGTATGTTGCGCTGGAGCTCTAATGCAAACGCTGCGCTTGTGCGTTTACCCCACTCTGGCATAGGGCTTGCGTTTTCATAATGTTACGCCTTGCAATACATACATAGAAAGGCGCATTATTTGCACGACAAATTTCGCTGCGCTCGGGTTTCAAGTAAGGTTATAACTCAAGTCAAAACTGGAATAACCGGGAGGGCCCCCCGCGGCGAGCTCGATGCGACAAGTCCAGCTGGCTTGAGGGGGCCGTAGCTCAGCTTTCAGGAAGGATTCTTGTGATGTGTGCGGGTGGGTGAGCGTGGGGTTGTGGGTACGTCGCGGGGGTGTGAGGATTGCGTGGGGGGTTGGGTGCCTGCCCCCTTAGCGTGATCTGCATCAAAGCACTGTCGCCTTGGACGGAAGCCTCGGCACAAGCGGAGCCACCACCGCAGGCAACGGTGCAGCAACAGCTGGGGTCGTGGCGTGGACTGCAGCAGCAGGTGCTGCAGGTCTCAGCGACGCGCAGTGCGTGACCTCGCAGTTGCAGGCAGCAGGTTTGCAGCATGGATGGGGTCAGCTGCAGCTTCCGCGCACAACCGTGCACGACATCATGGAGCGAGGGCTGGACCGTGCAAGTGTAAATTACCACACAGCAGCTGGCAGCCGCCAACACGGCAGCCGTACAGGCTGGTCAATTGATGCGGGCACGGGATGCGGTTGGGGCTGGAGGCGGAGCGGTAACGACAGAAGCGGAGGGCGAGGCATGGGCGAAAGAACACTGTCAGGAGATCACCGGCCACCTGCACATCTTCTTCAGCAGTGGCCCGACGCCTGGGCAGCAATCGCCATCGCTGTGCCCCCCTGAGGCGGACACGGCGGCGGCGGCCACAGGTGCGGGGGCTGCTGGCAGCGGAAGTGGACTGACCTCCAGCCACCGCCCGCGTGGGGGCACCGGGCCTGCTCAGAATTTGCTTGGCTGCACTGTTTGCCACGTCAGTGCGGCTGGGCCCTGCTTCACCCTCCTGCCCCGTGTCGTGTACACTTGCTGCCGTCAGTGCAGTGCGACTCTGCTTTTCGCCCCTGCATCCTCGCTCGTTCCCCGCTGGTGTGCAATTCGTGCTGTGCTACCAGCACCGGGTCCCTCTCATGTGCGATGTGCATCCCCCCCCCCCGGCTCTATGCTTCAGCAGCGGCCAGCAGTGCAAGTGCTGTGGCTGCCGTGGTTGCGGCGCCGCCCACCGTGGTAACGTCAAGCAGGTGCGTCACGTACGGATTCGCGCACCTGCTTTGCTGCCTTGCTCGCTTCGATAGCGCAGCGTGGCTCTGCTGTGCGCCCGTGCCTCCCTCCTGCCTCGTGTCGTGTATGGGTGACCACTGAGCCCACGTTGACGTGACTGCGTGATGTGCATTCCTCTCTCCTCGCCGCGTGCAGCTGTGCGGCAGCAGGGGCCAGCGGCGCACGGGTGCCTGCTGCCGTGGCTGGGGCTCATCGACCGGCCAGCCCACCACGCACAACATTCAGGTGTGCGCTGGCCTGCTCAAGGCATGGGGCGAGCAGGTTGCAGAGTGGCCTGACCTGCAGCTGCTGGGTACATACTGGCCAGGCACGGCGGACCGTGGGAACCGGCTTCGGCATGCGCAGGTAAAGTCGGAGTCCGCGTTCAAGGTGGTGTCCGAGCGCAGTAGCCAAGCGCCAGGGAAGCAGCTGCTGATGGCGGCGGGCAAGCGCGTCAACTGCTGGCACACTCGCGGCAAGTATGTCGCGGCGTACTGGTACGCGCACAACGCCGCCGGCACCCCGGAGGAGCGCGCGGCAGTGGCAGCGTACGCCGTGGAGGTGGGGAAGCAGCTGCAGGGCCTGTATCCAGAGGCGCTGCGGCGTGCGTACATCCCGCTTGCGGGTGGCGGGCTGATGCTGTGCCTGGACGAGGAGTATGCACCTTTTCAACTAGTGTCCAGGTCCTTGAGCCACCGCGCCTACAGCACATGGACAAGGAGGACTTTTATAGGACCGTCATCGTGTGGGCGCACGACCTGCAACCGACCACGGTGAGCGGTTACGAAAACAGGTCGTGTTGAGTTGGGGTGTGGAGGGCTAGGTGGGGGGCGGGAGCGGGAGCCGGGGGGTAGGGTGCGGTGGGCGGGAGCCTGGGGTGGGGTCCGAAAGGTTGAGGCTGCAAGCAGGAGCGGAGCACATGGGACGGGACGCGGGGGTTGGAGGGGGGGGCGGGGCCCGGCACTGCCAGGGCTGGGCGGTTTGGGGTTAGGGGGTAAATGCAAAGGCGTTGTCATGGAATCGTAGTGACCCAGGGCGTGGCACCTGGAGTCGCCAGCGAAGCCGGGTGCTCGAGCAGCTCGCCTGGGGTGGCGGTCCACGGGCGGTCCATGTTTGTCCTCGGTGGGGTGCAGTCCTGGTTCGAGATCGGGCACGGGGACATGGTCGTGCTTCTGGAGGGAAGCGCTGTCGCGCATGGGTCCGAGGGCTGGAAGCACCGGTGGACAAGGTTGGGCGGGCCCGTTGTGATGTGTATGGCAGCGCGTTCTTTGTCAAGGGGGCGGACGACGTCAAGACTGCGCAGGAGCTGCTGTGCGGGCAGCAGGAGGTTGTGTTGCGGGCGGCAGCTGGCTGGACAGGCGCCCGCGACCGGGCCGTCGGGTGAGGTGCCCAAGGCGGACCTGCGCCCCTTGGGTCGCGAGCAGGTAGCTGCCGTGGTGGCGGCATCACACGCTATTGGGTAAGTGTGCACGTGGGCGTGGGCAGGGGAATGGGTGGGTGGCTGGCGATTTGTTCAGTGTGCGCCGCGCCAGGCGGGTCTGTCTGTTCTGCCAGCAGATCACATCTGGATACTGCCGATGAACCCCATGTGCAGGCTGGCAGCTGGCACGCATGCTGTGGCATGGACCAACGGCGGGGGCAAGTCTGTAGAGCTAGGCGCGGCCACGCCTGGTGCACGCGGAACCTCTGGCCGCATTTCCGCACAGGGCGTGGCATCAGCAGCACAAGGAACCGGAGGGATCGGAGCGGAGGTACCTTCCACTGCAGCTCATCAGTCGCCGGGGGCCGCATTGCCGGTGTCAGTGTCTGATGGCGACTTGCTGTTGACCGGCAGGCCGCAGGCCAGTGCCCTGGCGGCTGCAGTGCCCATCAAGAGTGTGGGGGGCAGCAACCCACGGCGCAGCACACCGGCCAGCCCTGTGGTGGCTCGAGCAGCGAGTTGGGCAGGGGTGACTGCCTGGGGTGCAGGCCTGTGGAAGCAGGGGGAATGCATGGGTGTGCAAGCATGGGCAGCGTGCCAGGACCAAGACTAGACCTCCTTGCGAGTCTGCAGAGCCGTGAGTCATGCCAAAAAACACATGCGTGCCATCGTGTACCGCACAGGTCAGGCAACAACGCGGTGGGCAGGAAACGTAGCGTCGCACGGTGCGTGGGGGGTTGAGGGATGGGGTGCGGGCTTCCTCACCCAGGATACTTTCACAGCGCTGCATGCCTGCCGTTCTTCACTTGCAGGCTAATGTGGGGCCCCGCCCCTTAAGCAAAGCAGCGGATGGAAAACAGCCACCCAGAGAGTGGCAGCGGCGCTGCCTGTGGCGGGCCACGGTGTCGCCGGCGCAGCAGGCCTGACCAGGTCGCCCACAGGCACGCATGCGGAGGCGAGCTTGCGCGGTGGGCCACTCTGGGCGCGCATCCTGGAGCTACAGGAGGAGGTGGAGGCAGTGGGGGCTTGCGGTCTAGCGGACGCTGTGTTGGTCGGTGCAGCCACGCCACCTGGCAGGGGGGAAGCAGCAGCTGTGGACGGAGGTGCGGACACGCAGCGCGCACAGCGTGCACAAGCGGTTGCACGGTTAGAGACCGCCATGCGTGTAATTGGGGACGTCGCTGCGGCAGCGATTGTGGTGTTGCGAAACGGATGAGCGCGTGGTGCCAGATCGGGGACAGAGGAAGCGCACGGCGCAAATGGATGGGGGTGGACAGGACGTGGAAGTAGGCGCACATAGAGGATAGTGCGTGCTGGAGACTAGATCGCGCTGTTAAAGGTGGCGAGGGACGGTGGCGGTGCGACCTGAACATACCGGGCGAGATGTAACTTGTAGTGCATGGGCTGGTGCCGGTTGACTGCGGGTATGGTCATGCCACGGACAGCCAGGCTGCGAAGACACGAAGCTGCTCCCGTTGCCAGGCCACCCCAAGGCCACACGCCAGTGCTTGGAATGCACAGGAGCCGTCCTCGCGACTTTCCACCGCCTCAGCCACCGCCGAGGAAACATCGACGATGCGCGACATAACTCCTTGACACGCCTGGCCCATTGAATGAGCTTCTAGGCGATGCCTTTTCTGACTTTAAGGCAGTGCTATTATGCCGCTTCTGCAGAGGCCACAGACGAATGGCCAAAGGCCGACAACTAACCGTGCGTTCTTCGTCACGCTATGTCCTGCCCGTTCCTTACACAGCTGTGTATACGTGCGGCTACATATTACAATGTGAAAATAGATTCCCACAGCAAATCTACACTGCGATACATTGTTGGTCGCATGGTTGCCAATAAGCCTAGCAACCGACTGCCTGCTCCTGTAACATTCTGGTCATACCTTGGCACCTAATACCTTGCAGCTGTGCCGAGATAGGCCTTCCTCGCCGAGTTCGCCGACTTCCCCGTCTCGCCGGCTTCACCGACGCTGGCGTTCCACGCTCGCATGCTCAGTACTTTGCATTACATGCTATTCTGTGCAGTGGCCTGCATGTGCAAAACGCGAAACTGGCGCCACCAGGGCACCTGCCCTGGGCGCCACATAGCTTTCTTTGTTCAACGCCTGCCGCGCTCGTGTTTCGCGTGTAACCAAACCGGTGTTGCAATTCACTGCATTACATGCTATAGTGTGGCGCTGCGTGTGTGCGTGTAACGCGTGTGTGCGAGAAGCAACTTTTTTCCTTCTACGCCTGCCGCGCTCGTGCTTCGCGCGTAACCCAAGCCGCGTTGCAATTCACTGCATTACATGCTATAGTGTGGCGCTGCGTGCGTGCGTGCAACGTGTGTGTGCGAGAAGCCGGTCCAGGGTGCCGTCCAGGGTACGCTGGGTGCTAAAGTGGTGTAGTCCTCCGCTCTGCTCTACGCTACGCTTCGAGGAGCTACGGCGACCGCAATGGCTATTGCCCCTCCCCCTTCGGGGGAAGGGGCAAGCCAACCAGGTGCCTATCTAGCAGTCGCGATGCCACAGCAGAGCCAACCGCAGCCAGACGCAGCACAGTTGTCAACAGCCGCACTACTTGTCATGCCGCTACGCATGCCCTGCCAGCCCCACCGCAGACCGCTACCTAGACACCGCCAGCCGGCTCCTCAGCCTTGCGCCGCTTCTTGGGCGGCGCCGCGCTGTCCTCCTCCACGTGGCCTTGCCCGCCCCCTCTGCTCCGAATATGCGCGCCGCCACTGCCGCTGGGCCCAGGGCCGCCCGTGCCGCCGCCACCACCGGGCCCAACGCTGTGGCCGCTGCTGTTGCCGCCGGTAGGCGCGGTGCCACCGCCGCCGCCACCGCCGTCTCCAGGCCCTGCACCGCCGCCACCGCCGCCGCCAGGCCCTGCACCGCCACCGCCGCCAGCAGGTCGCAGGGCTGCAGGCCGCGGTTTGCCAAGCAGCATCTCCATCAGCGCGTGCCGCATGTTTGTAGCCGAGTTGGCGTCGGCTTTGGCTCAGCCCAAACAAATGTCCGGCAGCTGTGCGGTGGACATCCCAGAAGCTGGCGGGGGAGCGGTACTGGCGAGAGCCACGGATGGCCCACCATGGGGGCATGCCGCACCGATGGAAGGCACTGTAACTCCTTTCCGAGGCCCCGAAACCCTTGGCCAGCCGGGGGCAAGCCACCCGTGTCCCCCACGCCCACCTACATGCGTAACGCAGGGCTGGGCGCACGGGCTGGGCTCACGCAAGGAAGCTGCGCGCTGGAAGTGTACAGGGTACCACACTGCGGGAGCTGCACAAAAGGGGAATCCGCACACATCCGGTCTTGCTGTATTCCCCTGGTACAGTAAACATCAGGGCTCCTCCGCCTGATGTCATGCCAAAGGACACCCGCTACTACATGCGCAGGATGCGCATTTCGTTTCCTTCAAGACTACATACAGGCACTACCGAATGCACACACACAGGTGGATGCAAAGCTGCTAATCTGGGCAGCAGTGAAACCCTGCTGAGTTGCGATGTCCAACGCACTTACTATTGGAGTGCGTGATGCGAGACAACCGAGCGGGACCTTCACCATCAGGGTGCGGAATGCGGCAGCGCGGATGCTTGCCACCTTTCTCCCGCCAGCTCTGTTCCCCGTCGGTGCACGCACCAGCCCTTGCTCCTCAGCTTGGCGGCCTGCCGCCACACAGCGAGACTTTTCAACTCGAGGCACGCCCTTTGGCCGCCCTGGCTGCCGCTAGCAGTTCGGCATCCCAGGCCCAAGTCCATGTACCCCGCCCTACACCCGCACCTGCCCCCGCCCAAACCTGCACCTGCCCCCCTGCGCAAACCTGCACCTGCCCCCGCCCAAACCTGCACCTGCCCGCGCCCAAACCTGCTCCTGCCCCCCCTGCCCAAATCTGCACCTGCCCCCGCCCAAACCTGCACCTGCCCCCCTGCCCAAACCTGCACCTGCCCCCCTGCCCAAACCTGCACCCGCTGTGCAAAAGTATAACAACCATGCACATAGCGTGTAGCAGTAAACGGGCTTGCCCTGAAGTTCCACGGTTCCATGGCTCCCTGGGGCTAACCACGCACGGTGGCCTTCAAAGGCCAGGTGGTGCGGCGGCCGTGCAGCCACGTGCCGCCGCGACAGACAAGCGACGCGTGCGACGCGGGTGCTGCATCACTACCCTGGCCCCAGAGATGCCACCAAAGCTACAACTCAAAGCACAAGATGACCGATACCGCCCCAGTCCAGCGTTGCGTTGTGTTTAGGGCGGTTGCCGCCGTCGGTGCGCCGATGAGGTAAGGTAAGTTTCGTGTCCGACATGACACAGTCTTCACCAGTTTAAGGCCTATGATAGATTTGGCTCTTCCTTTCTTGTGCATGAAAGGGAGTCGGAGAGAAACTGCAGACGGGGGCAAACGCGTTTTGCACGGGCTTGAGGTAGCTTCTCCTGCCTGAGAGCTTTCTCTAATCTATAGCATCGATAATTCAACGTAAAATAAGTCCAGCTGGACGAACTCCGGCTACGCTCGGCCTGCGTCCTGACTTCGTCGGGTGCGCCCCATGCAAGTGTTTTCGTAATCGTGCTCGTCAGTGCGGAGGCATGTCATATGGCCCGATTCACACACGTTGCTGTAACAAAGTAAAGACACTGACATACATTTGCAGAGACAGTGCAGTTGTGACAAAGCTCAGTTGTTCGCCCGCTTAACGCAGGCTCCTAAGAGAACATACTAGTACTGTGGCGAGCCCGTAAGCATACCTTCACAAGCACTAAATCATCCTGCACGTGAAACTCGCAGCGTCGCCGAGTTTGCATCATTGGTGGTTGCTCGTCATTTTGCGCCGGCATTGAATTGCCCAGGTGCGCCCCTGAGCCTCGCCATAAATATATAAGCTGCGTATTCGCGTGCTCATGAAGCTAATACCTGCGCTTTCCGCTTGACGAAGCGTTTGGGTGTGGTATTTTTGGACACTGGTTTCTGACAAAGACGTTGCTCTTGCGCAGCTCAACAAGTGGTCGCCATAACAGAGCACCCAAAGGACGTAATTCTGCAGACAGCGGCGTGCGGGGCCACTCCCGCGCATCGCTCGACCTGACGGAGCACCCTCGCTGGCGCTGCTAGCGTCGGTAGGTGTATCTGGCTGTCTATATTCGTAGACAGGGACTGCGTAGTAGGAAGAACCAAGGACCTTCAACCAAGCAAAATTTTCTTCACAGGGCCGAACCTTACTCAACATCCTCTCTCGCACAATGTTGGCCCTGCATGACCAGATGTTGAGCTACTTGATGCCTGTACAACCATTCTGCAGGGGGTTGCCATGGGGAGGAGGTTGTTCTCACCATGGCTCGGCCACATGCTGGTTGTGGCGCTGGTTGCGTTCGCATTCTCCGCGAACGCAGCGCGCGTGTCCATGGAGATGTCCACAAGTGACGCCACGGAGACAACGTTATTCCGCCGCAGACGTGAGTGTCGCGTCACTAGCGCATGTTGGCTTGGCGTCGGTCATAGCGCTGGGGACGAGCGGAGTGTGACCTTCCGCAGGCTTGCCACAGACCCGCCCTCGCACCTTCCTCAGTCCTCTGGGCCTTCGAGCTCCTCCTACCCCAGCCCATTGTGTTCTCCACCCCATTGCGGTCTCAACTCGCTCCCCCCCACTCATCATTACTAGGCGTGGGGCTTTACCAAGCGCTCCTTCCCCACAGCTTCTAACCCATGTGCTAGCCCGCCCCCCCTTACAACGGGCCGGGACCAGCCCACCTTGCTGAACCCAGTCCCGCATACAGACATGTCCCAAGTCCGTGCCCCTCACACTTGTCCGCAACCCCGCAGTGAACCAGGCGTCGCCAAAGGCCAGCCCTCGGCCGCCCAGCCCCAAGCCGCCCAGCCCTTCGCCGCCGAGTCCCAAGCCGCCCAGCCCGCGGCCGCCGAGCCCGCCCAGCCCCCCAAGCCCGCCGCCGCCGAGCCCACCCCCGAACCCCCCGGTTCCGCCCGCCAGTTTCCGGATGGACAAGGGCAAGGGAGGTTTCACCTTCTTCTCGTCTGACGACGCCGATGACGCGGTGAGTGCCGCACGTCAGGGCAGCAGTGCTGCAATGCCGCAATGCTTTGTCAGTGCGCACGTTGCATCTGGCTCCCGGAAGCTGGACCTGCGGGCTGGGCCGACATGCCTGACGCGTGCGTGCTGACCTGGCCTGCTCCTCGTCCCTCGTTCCTTTCCTTCCTCGCAGGTTCATTGTCAGGGCACTCGCTGCGGTGCTCTGTACAGCAATGTCATCAGGTTGGTCGATGTGCATGTGTGTTTATGAGCGTGTCTGTGCTTCAAGCTAACGGTGCAGCTGTGGGCGTATGCGGTCTTTTGGCATCGCTAGTCCTCAGAACACGTATTCAGCACACCCCTCGACACGTATGAACAGCGGAGTTGTCTTACCTCCGTGCCTGCCCATGCATCTTGTCCATGCAGTATGGCTATCTCGTTTGCACCGGCCGACGCCGATGGCATCCTGGCAGTGGGGACCTTCAAGGCCAACACCCAGGCTAGGTAAGTGGAAGAAGGCATAACAGAGCGGGGTGTCTCGCAGGGCCTGAGGCAGGGGTTTGTGGCAGAAGTGAGGAGATGGAAATAAATGGGTCGGATCTGCTAGGGGCGCAAATCGCAGCGGTCGCACCGCAACTGCAGCAATGCTGATGCGATCGTGCGCACCCCGCTGCCTGTTTGCGACCTTCTTCCCGTTTGCGCACACAGGAACTCCATCGAGGGATGGGTGGCAAGTGCCAACTACCCGGTGTCTAAGATCACCTACGCCACCACTGCGGCCGCCGTGACCAACGCCAACCTCAGCTCCTACAAGATGCTCTACATCCCCTCTAACGGTGCGTGAGCGCTTCACATGCCCGCCCACTGCTCTTTAGCCTGGCTTTTGTCCGTGCATAACAAACGCCCGCTCGTCGCTGCCCCGTCCAACGCCCGCAGACCTGAACACGCCCGGCGGCATCTCCTCGACGCTTAACAAGGCGCTGATTAGCATCAAGGCCGACATCATCAACTATGTCAACAAGCGCGGTGGATCCATGGTGGTTCTCACGCAGGTAGGTGTGCGCGGTTGCGTGCTTCCGTGTGCCTTCGTATCGAAGGGCCTCGCTCGCGTTGCACACGCATGCACGCACCGGGGTCCACCCTCTACCACTGCCTCTTCGGTTATGAACACATGACCATACATGCGCCACGCCACCTCGCAGGCGGGCTTTGGCAAGGATAGCTACGGCTTCCTGCCTGTGCCGCTCAACTTCACGGCTCTGGATTTCCAGGACGCGGACGTGACGGAGGACATGATGCAGATCAGCCCCGTCACCAACAGCGAGTGAGTGATGAGCAGCCGCGGCGCGTATGCACATGCACACCATGTCCGCACCATGCTTGACTCCATGTTGCCAGGGGCTGCCGCCCCCGCGCCCTGCTGCCCACACCGTACATATGTTCCATTGTGCTGCATGCTGGCCCTGTCCTGAACATTGCATGTACGCCCTGCCCCACCGCACCACCGCCATGCGCCCGCAGCAACGTGGACCACGTGTACTGGCACGGCTACTGGACCGGGCCCATCGACTGGTGAGTTCGGCACCTGAACGCCACCCCACCAACGTGGCTCTGCCAGCCACACACGAAGTAAATGCGCACACATGCCCAGATGACTCAGGTCTGTGAGTTCCCCGACATATGTGCAGGAACGGCCTGCGCGTGCTTGCCACCCAGGCGCGCCTGTGCCCGGAGCCGTACGGCCCCAACCAGAACTGCCGTGCCACAGTGCTGTGCAACCAGAACACCATTCTCACCGCCGAGAACTGTGAGTGCGCGGCCGTGTGTGTTTGTGTGAGGAAAGGACAAGGGGAGCGGGTGTATGTGCGTGTGTTCACCTATCTAATCGCGGTCGGGACTTTTTGCTGTGCGTCTGCTTGCTGAGGAAGACGATAATGGCTGCTCGCACATGCCTTCCATTGGGCGGCGCCTTCATCTGACACGTGCAATGGCCCACCTCCTGCCTCTGTCCGCCCTTTCGTGGCCAGGCTACGATGGCATTGACAACGACGGCGACGGCTTAATTGACAAGCTTGATGAGGACTGCTGGCGTTGCGGCGACGGCATCCTGGACCCTGACGAGCAGTGCGAGTGAGTGCCCCACTGCGTGGGCGCTGCTCACCCTGTGCTTTTGTTCTGCTTTCTTTGAGGAGAAGCAACACGCGTTTGACACCGCTCTGCTCCACTGCAAACCCCACTCCTGCCCGCGCCTGCAACTCCACTGTGCACATCTTATATGTTTGATGAATGTGAACCCCGCGCCGCCAACCCCCTGCTACTCCCCTGTGCACATCTTAAATATTCAATGAATGTGAACCCCGCGCCGCCAACCCCGCAGTGACGGCAACGTGTTGGACGGCGACGGCTGCTCCTCCACCTGCCAGCTGCAGGACATGCCGCCGCCCTCGATTTCACCCTCGCCGCCTCCGCCGCCGCCCACCAACGGGCGCGAGGTGGACTACTGCTACGCCGGCGGCCTCGCGTCCTGCCCGCCCTGCCTGGGTGAGCTGCCCGGCCGGGCCACCCAGCCTCTAGTTGCCGCTGTGCGTGTCTGTGCTGCGCCCGGGATTTGCCTACATGCGTGTTACACGTGCGTGTTTCATGCGAGCCTGACCTCCAACTTCATGCGCTTGCCGCCCGCGCCGCTACCCCCTTGTTCCATGCCCGCAGGCAAGTGCAGCACCGTTGACAACTTCGGCACTGACGGCATCATCTGCAAGGTGCCGCAGTACCTCAAGGGCTCCTACCCCGACAGCGACGTGAGTGTACAGCAGTCTGGGACCTTGGAGGAAAAGACTGCCTGACGTCCACTGTACTTGACATTACGCCACAACTCGCTTGACCCGACTTCACGACCCCCTGTCGCCGCCTGTTGCGTCCGCCCCTCGCCCCAACAGGTGTGCAAGAACAACCGGGGCGTGCTGGCGCTGCAGACGATTGCCGTGACCAACCAGGACACCAGCGGCAACACAGTGACCGTGGGCAAGGCCACCGTGTTCCGCACTTCCTCCGGCATGCTATACGCGACGGTCCAGATGACCTGCCCCTACCTGCTGTGGTCGCCCAAGACCGACTCTAGCGGCGTGGACACCAACAGCTTCCTGCTGCTGAGCTACGTGCTCAACGGCCAGGCCGGCACCGCCGTCTCGAGCCTGGTGGGTGCAGTAGCGGAGGCGTGTTGTGAGTGGGTGGCAAGGAAGCGACACGGTTGGGGGAGAAAGAACGCGGCGGGCGCCGGGCCTTCGTGCCACTTGCAGTGCAGCCAGGACCGTGCGTCCAATGCAAATTACTTGGTGCGCTGACCCCTTCTCCTGCCGTCCAACTCCTTTCCACGTGCCTTGCATCCGTACGCAGACGCGCTCGCCCAGCTCCAGCTGGGCCACCTTCGCCTGCTACACCTTCCAGTTCAACGTGGACGCCCTGCAGCCCGGCGGCCTGGGCTGCACGCCCTTCGACATCGACGCCCGACTCACCGTGCGCTCCGTGTTTGCCCGCGACTCGTCGTCTTCCAGCACCTGCAACATGGACACTGAGAAGGTCAGCACCACCCCCACCGTGTCAACCAAGGAGTCGTTCGTCGCGGTGGACCCCGCGCCCCCCAGCCCGCCGCCCAGCCCGCCGCCGCCCAGCCCGCCGCCCCCGCGGCCCCCGCGGCCGCCGAGCCCGCTGCCGCCCAGCCCCTCGCCTCCTGACGCTCCCCCTCCGTCACCGGAGCCGCCGAGCCCGGAGCCGCCCTCGCCGCCGAGCCCGCAGCCGCCCTCGCCTCCTCCTCCCTCGCCGCCGCCGCCGAGCCCCCCGCCGCCCAGCCCGCCTCCTCCGAACCCTCCTCCGCCTAGCCCGCCGCCGCCCTCCCCGCCTCCACCTTCCCCTCCTCCTCCCAGCCCTCGTCCTCCCAGCCCGCCGCCGCCCTCCCCGCCTCCACCTTCTCCTCCCCCACCTTCCCCTCCCCCTCCCAGCCCTCCGCCCCCCAGCCCCCCGCCGCCGTCGCCGCCTCCGCCTTCCCCTCCCCCTCCCAGCCCTCCTCCTCCGAGCCCCCTGCCGCCGTCGCCGCTGCCTCCCAGCCCTTCTCCTCCCTTGCCTCCGCCTCCCTCGCCCTCGCCTCCTCCCCCGTCGCCTCGTCCTCCCTCTCCACCTCCTCCCCCGAACCCGCCCGTACCGCCCTCACCGCCCCCGGAGCCGATTCCTCCCTCTCCTCCCATTCCTCCTTCGCCTCCGCCCTCCCCCACCCCCCCGTCGCCGCTGCCACCTTCACCCGAGCCTCCGTCACCTGAGCCCCCGAGCCCGCCTCCGCCCAGCCCTCCGCCTCCGTCGCCGCCTCCCCCTTCGCCTCCCCCTCCATCGCCTCCGCCGCCGTCTCCCCCGCCGCCCAGCCCGCCTCCGCCCAGCCCATCGCCGCCGTCACCTCCCCCTCCTTCGCCGCCTCCCCCGTCGCCTCCACCTCCCAGCCCGCCGCCTCCTCCCCCTCCCTCTCCCGATCCTCCGTCTCCGCCTCCCCCGTCGCCTCCTCCTCCGTCCCCGCCGCCCCCGTCGCCTCCTCCTCCCTCTCCGCCCCCTCCCTCGCCTCCTCCCCCCTCTCCACCTCCTCCGTCGCCCGAGCCCCCCTCTCCACCTCCTCCGTCTCCGCCTCCCCCACCTCCTCCTCCCCCTCCGCCTTCCCCTCCTCCTCCCGACCCGCCCCCGCCGTCGCCCGACCCGCCCCCGCCTTCTCCTCCCCCGCCCTCTCCCCCGCCGTCCCCTCCTCCGCCCTCGCCCCGCCCGCCTGCACCGCCGCCGACGCCCAACTGCGACTGCTCCAAGCTCGTCCGGGCGCCGGCCGGCGGCTGCGGCTCCGCCCAGGCCATGGTCAGCTTCAAAGCCGGAGACCGCTACGACACCACCATTCCTTCCGTGGACATCTGCGTGCCCACGTTTGGATTTGATCCGGTGACCGGCATCTACAAGATTGCTTTCTGCTGGAACACGGACTGCGAATCTCTGAGGGATCTGCAGGGCAAGCCCATCCGCGCCTACATTAACAACCTGGACACGACGCCCGGCACCGGCCCCGACGGCCTGGCCGGCACCAACGTGGTGCTCACGGCGTTGGCGCCCGAGTGCGCTCGCAGCACCAACATCATCACGATCAAGGACACGGGCGCCACCTACCGCTTCGGCGCCACCGAGCTGCTGGTCACGGTGCCCGCGCCCATCGCGACGCTGGACGTGGACGTTGCCATCAACAACACGGCGCAGTGCAACGACCACTGGTGAGCGCATTTCCTAAAGCATGTCGTGCATGTGCACAATATGTATGGTGTTGTGCCAGGGCTCTGCAATTGCCTGTCTGAGCAGTTCCAATTTCCAAGTTGCCAACGCGCTTCCTGCTGTGTTCGCCGCGGTGCACTGCTTGCCTCCCATCGTCCCGCAGGGTGGTGACCGCGCTGGTGTCGGTGTCTGCGCCTCTGGGCACCACGCCGCCCATCCCGCCCGCCTCCTGCCCCTGCTGGATGCGGACCACCAACGGCACCTGCCCCGGCATCAAGGTGCCCATCCTGCTGGAGACCATCGACGACCTCGGCAACAACCGCGGCCAGTCCGTCATGCAGTGAGTTGTGTGTGCATATATGCGTGTGCGTGTGCCGTTCATGCATGTACCTGGGAGCTGCGGCGCGGAGCTTGCTTGCCTGCTGCTCCAAACTGCGTCCTGCAGTTGTTCCTGGTCCGCGTGTGCCGCTGCCGCCATCCGTGCTGCCACTGAAACACGTGCTGCACACGACCCCACGTGGCGTGCAGGTGCATCGACCCCGCCAACTTCGACATCTACACCGGCCGCATGGCCTACAGCTACTGCTGGCGCTACGACTGCCTGCCGCCCGTGTTCGCCACCTCGCGCTTCAAGGCCACCTGCAGCAACCTGGAGCGCTGGTGAGCCGCCGAGCGAGCAAGCGAGGCTGCTGCATGCTGGGCAGGGCTGCAGGAAGGGCTGCTTCCGGAAAGGAGCAGGGGCACAACTCCGTTCACACACATACCACATGCACTCTGTCTTTGCATCATGCATTCACATGTCTATCTAATCAACGGTGTCGTTACGGCCTTGATTATTGCCCGCAGGAACATTGCCAAGATGACCGGCAAGTTCCTTCTCAACATGCAGCACTCGGAGGGCATCTACATGAGCGTCACCGGCCACCCCAAGGACCCCACCCAGCAGCCCGTGATGTGGACCATCGCCGACGACCAGCAGTGGATCGACCTGCCCGAGGGCGGTGTCGGCAACTTCACTTTCGAATACATCATTCCACCTGGCCAGGACGATCTCTCGGCCGCTGTGGTTATGGACACCTCCCCGCGCCCGCCGCCGCCGCCCGTGCCGCCTGGCCCGCCCGGCAGCAGTTGCTCCTGCCCGCTGACCCCGGAGGAGACCGTGGGCGGCGAGCCCGGCGTGTGCAACGGCACCTACGCCACCATGACAGTACGCCTGGAGAGCGACCCCACCGTCACCTACAAGCAGTGCGTGTCATGGCCCAACTACGGTGCGTGTGTTTGTCCGCCGGCGCTACTGCTCCTCTGTTGTCATCAAGTGGGAGTCCCTGCTGGCAGCACGCACTTTCTCATCTGCCGTGCCACCTCTGACTTTTTGCCTCTCTGCTCCTGTGCCGCTCGCCGCCTTGCGTCGGACAGATCTGATCATGCAGGAGATGGCGTGGAGCCACTGCTGGCGTTACGACCCCTGCCTGCCCAAGGCCTTCTACGGCCAGGCCTACCGCGTGTCCATCAACGAGGTCAGCAAGCACAACATCCCGCTCATCCCGCCCGCCGGCTACGAGCTGCTGCACTTCGTGGCGCCGTTTGGCATGAGTATTGAGACGACCTTCAAGTACGTCAACGGCGACGTGGTGGTTTACAACAGCACGCAGGGCTCACTGGTGATCCAGGGCCGCAAGAACGTCATCACCGTGCCAACCCAGATCTCCAACATTACGGTGCGTGAGGAGTTGGTGGTCCTGCGAAAGGCAATGTACCAATGTGATCAAGATGTGGCCAGGCAGCCACTGTGGGACATACCGTATGTGCTATTCGCAAGCTTCTAACTGACATCGGCGCTTTTACTTTCCACATGTGCAGATCGAGTTCAAGATCCCCGCCGTGTGGGGCATTGACGGCATGGCTGCGGCCGTGGTGCTGCGCCACATTGACGGCACCGACTTCCCCTTCCCGCCCTCGCCGCCCTCGCCGCCGCCGTCGCCGCCCGCGCCGCCGCCGCTGCCCGCCAGCGCGGCGCGTGTGCTCATCACCACCGACTTCCTGGTCATGGCCAACGTGCCCATCACGGCGCTGCTCAAGAGCGACAACGTCGCGCTCACCGGGTGAGAGCAAAAACACTCAATACATCTCATACGCCCTCAGCAACCTTACGCAGGGCGTCAAGAATACCTATGCTCCACGGGGGGCCGTTGGTGTGTGAGTTCGAGCCTGCTAACTGCCTTTCTTATCCTTATGTGTGCTTTCTGGAACCCCTGCAGGTACTACGTGACCATTCCCTTCAAGTTCTACGACTACCTGGACATGCCCGACTGCTCCGACTCCAACCGCGACGCATTCAAGTGAGTAGTAGGGGTGGAATACCCGCATCACCCTGCTGTCTGTCAGCTTGACGGCTTGGTTGCACGTGTCAATCCGTGCACCACCAGTGCAACCAGCCGGATAGCCTCATCCTGACATGCCCCATCCATCAATCCACCCTTGCCGCAACCCCACAGGGCCAAGGTCGCGGCCGCCTTCAACGTCTCCGACCCCTCCACCATCACCGTCTCCTGCCGCTTCAACGTGCCCACCAGCGACCAGCCAATCCTGCGCCGCATGATGCGCGCCGTGTCGCGCCTGGTGCAGACCGTCACCACCGGCACCACGCCCGCCGACGTGGCTGTGGAGACCTCGGTCACCGTCAAGCTGCCCGTGGACTTTCCCGCCGCTGTGGCCAGCGGCTGCGCCAAGACCGAAGGCCTGCTGGCGTCCGACGTGAGCTGCGACACCGGCTCCGTCACCACCAAGCCCAGCGTGACCGTGTCCATGTCAAAGAGCGAGAGCGTGATCGCCGGCGGCGCAGACCCCTGCACCGGGGCCGTGAGCGAGAGCGCCAACCTGCTGAGCGCCCTGGCGCGCGACGCCGGCTCCTCCGTCAACTCCAACACACTGCGCAGTACCGGCTGCAAGAGCCAGCGCGTGGCGGGCACCACCTCCGACCCCAACGCGCCCGGCGCCACGCCAGTCCCCGGTGGCGCCCCCGGCACCGCGCCCACGCCCGGACCCAGCGACTCTCCCAGCAGCGCCAGCCTGTCCAGCGGTGCCATCGCCGGCATTGTCATCGGCGCCGTCGCGGGCGCCGTGCTCATCGGCTTCGTGGGCATTGCCGTGCGCAACAAGATGAGCCAGCGCAGTCCGGTGACCATGGTCGGCCGCGACGGCACCACGCGCACCACCACGCCACGTGGCTGGGCCCGCGGGCGCTGGATGACCTACTCTATGCAGGAGAAGGCCGAGCAGGCGCGCTCGGGCAGCGCGCCGGTCGCAGGCGTGTCGACATATTAATGATATTACCGTATCCAGCATTGAAGCTGGTGGGTGCACTACAGCCTGCTAGACGCAGCAGGCTTGCGCCCTCAAAGAGTCGTGCCGTGTCGTGTGGTGTGGTGTTTCAAGAACCGGGAAGCCGTCGGGTCCGCGCGCTTGTGTCGAGGCGTGCTTTACGGGTCGGCAGAGTCGTCGCCGATTTCATGGGAGGATTTATTCCGGGATTCTCTACTAGCCGATCACCCGCACCCCACCGCCTTCCCTCTCCATGCATCACACTCTGTGATGCGAGTAAGTGGCAGCGCTGGCCACACTGCACGCCATGGGGGCATGCTTATTGAATGTTCAAGCTTATCAAAATGTAGCGGGTCATACAGATACTGCCCGCAACTGCTAGCTGTGTCTGACGCACTGCTGGCATTGATGGTGGTTATAGAGCTGGAAATGGATTGCATATGCGTGCACTGTCCTTGATGCCTGTCTTCAGAGGTGTGCGTGTGCCGCCTTGAAGCCCCTGACTCAGACAGAGCTGTGGCAATGAGTAATTGCCCAGCTATAACGGCGTGTGAGTCCCAGGGCCCATGCGACAGAGAGAAGCGGCAGGCGCATATATATCCGGGCCACGAAGTTTGGTTTAGAGCCAGCGTATTTGCGTTAGTGCGCAGGCTGGTTGGAGGCGGGGGACGGTGGCTGGACCGAAATGGTCCATGCGTGGCTTGGATATTCTTCTGTGTGCCTTTTTAACAGACCGCGGCCTGGGTTTGATTTACGTGGTACATAAATGCACAGATACATCAGATACAACAGGTGTCCCTGGCGCGTGCATCGTCGTACGAGTTGCATGCTGGCATGTAGATGGCAGTCACCTTATTGTTCGGGTACCGCATGCCTGACGCTGTCTTCTAAAGAGAATAATTTCAAGTGTGTGAACCGTGTGTCTGGCGTCTTGTGTTACTGGCGATGCCCATCTATCCTCGAGCGTTGCGTGGTCTACACGTGGCTCAAACTTCATTGATACCCGTGCGATGTCTTGTCACGCGCACCGTGTATTGCACGCATCCCCTTGCACACGTCTTCCGTCGGTCGGTCAGCGCAAAGCTGTTCAAAGTGACTCTGGTGTAGTAATCGTCGGTGTTCCGGTCACCGCTGTAAATGCGGTTGACTGAGTATGCTGCAAGAGGCTGAAAAGCCGAAGGCCTGTTTACTGAAAATTGTAACCCCCGGCCTCAACCGTCCATTCATGCCACAGCCTGACGCCTCTGAATGCATGACAGCCTGAGGTTGTGCAGCCCTCGAGTCAGACAGTACGGTATTCAGCAGGGGAGGTATAAGATGACGAGGATGGCGATCTTGAAGTCAGCGACGCAACGAAATCACGCTACCCACTCCCATGTTGGTCCCCGCACGCGCCTGAAGTCTAAAGCCTTTGTCTGAATGAGCCCCTCATCTCCCGCCGGCCGGCCGGATGAGATTAACAGAGCCCCGACATGAGAACGTCACACCACTCCACACGCCTCTCACGGTGTTTCCCACTCCTCTTTCCACACGCAACACCATGCCCCTCCCATTTCCAAAACTCGCAGCGCCAAACCGAAACGCTTGCCCCTAGGCCACGCCCGGCCCTGGCCCCCATCACGCCGGCAGTGGGGCGCAGGTCTGCAACGAGAACGCCAGGTGCTGCGGCTTGCCGTCTGAGCCGGTGGCGATGCCGCCGCCGCTCGCGGCCCGCACCGTGAGGTGCACCACCTGTTTGTCCCAGTCCACCTGCACACACAGAGCGGGGCGGACACACGTGCCATCAAGAATTGCATACGTAATGCGAAGGATGAAAGGCACGAGCGTAGCAGCCCACGCACGCGGCATTGCGCCTCACCGCCTCCGACTACTGCAGAGCACGCTGCCATGATTTGGATTAGGAACGCACCAGCCCCACCCATCTCACACACCCATCTCACTAGGCTTACCAGCTCCACGAACGACCATCTGCGCGTCTGCACTGAGCAAGCCCACAGCCCCGACACCCGGCCCCCGCTCTAGCCCACACACTCGCGCGCGCCGCGCCCGCGCCTGCCCACCTCGACCATGCCGAAGTTGGGCTGCTGCATGTAGGAGCACTTGCCCAGCGGCCGCAGCCCCACCGTGTCCTCGCGGTAGGACCCCGTGCAGGGCGCGCCGTCGTGCACCGCCGTGCTGCTGCTCATGCCGCTACTCATGAGCTGTCAGGGGTGGGGTGGGTTCCATGCATGGTTCATTACGACGAGAAGGTGTTGACAAGTGGGTGGGTCACCATTCCCAGTAAGGACCCAAAGACACAAAAGGGGGGGCGTTGTAAAGGGCCACGGGCGTGGGTGGGCGTGTGTTGAAGAATGTGCATGGCTAGGTAGGGGTACCCGTGCAAGGCGGAGTGAAACCAATCACCGGCGGCATGGCCGAACGGTTGTGTGTTACCGTATGCTTGGGCGTGGTTATGGGTAGCCGCCGTCTGCATCCTCAAACCGCCAGAGAGTACGAACTTGAAGCCAGACCCCAGAGCACGGTTGGTTGGAGGGGCGGGGCGAGGCATATGCGATTGGGCCGAGTTGGGTATGGGCAGAAGCCAGCTGGACTCCACACGCCACCACGGACCCCGGGCCGCTGCCGCCCACTCACCTGATATATGTGCTTCTTAATCTTCCCGGTCTGCATGCACATTAGGTGGAAGGCGAAAGACTCAGGCGTGGTCGGACGGGAGGGGCGGCGGGGGCATGTTGGGGGCGCCGTGTGTTCGCGAGCCAACCATTCGCCAGGTGTCTGTCAACGGGTAGTTCTGGTCGCCACATGCACCCACCCACCACGTACGGCAGTCGCGTCAGCTACTGGGCCTGGACCCGCGTTCACAGATCGCCGCATCCATCCACAGGCCCTCTCCCGCTTCCCTTGGCACACTCCGCGCCACACGCAAGGCATAGCGCACTCACCTGCAGCCTGTCAGCGTACCCTGTGCCTTGCCCCGGCGCCACCACCTGTCCACACGGGGAAGGAAGTTTGGCTGGGCATTCGCTGCCCCTCTTCCTACGCCACGCCACGCCTGCACTCACCACCCCCACACCTCTTCGCAATCCGTCCTCGTACTTCCCCCGCGGCCTGGCACCCCGTGCGCCCTCGCCCTCGTCCTCCTCCTCCTCCTTGATTCCCCAAGGCCTCTCGGCTCGCGGCAGTCCCCTGCCTCTCAGCCCTTCCTCCACTTCTCAGCCCTCCCTCCCCCTTCGTCACCTTGATGTCTCCGTAATGGAAGTCGCCTGTGAGCACCACCACACAGCCGCGGGAGGTGTTGGCCAGCGTGTGCAGCAGGTTGAGCTGCGCGGGCTGGTAGCACTGCGGATTGAGGGGCGGGGGGTTGGTGCAAGGAGGGGCGGAGGGAGGGGGTTCAGGATTCTGTGAGCAGCAGAGGTGGTCAGGGAGGGTGGAGAGGACCTTGGGGCACCTGAAGGGCCGCACACCGTGCCGGTGAGTCCACACCACCACGTGAGATGCATGCGACACGCCACGTTGCCGCCCTCTAAAGCCTGGAGGACACCGTAGGGCCTCACAAGTTGCGCAACACAGCGACACAACAGCCCTGTGTTAGCCCCCATTGTTCGAATCAGTTCAGAGGCTGGTGTCTCCACCCACCCCACCCCACCCCACCCCACTCCCAAACCCACGTTCCAGTCGTCTCCGGAGCAGTAGCCCAGCACTGGGTCGTTGTATCCCACACTGCCCAGCATCACACTGCCGCTGGCCACCAGCGTCAGGGCGGCGGTGCTGGCGGCCAGCCGCCGAGACAGCCACTGCCGCTGCGCGGAGCCCAGCATCTCGCACACCGGCGACGTCTCCGCCTGTGCGCGGCACGGAAGCAGGCGCGCCGCGTGTCAGCGGAGCCGCAGCGCGCCACAGGGAGATGGGGACGGCGGTGCGCGGGTGGCAGGACGCGGGTGAACCAGTGCAGTGCAAGCATGCGGCCCACAGGTCACGCCGTCGCGAGCCAAGACACAAGCTTACTGTGACGCCGGCTTTTCACCCACCTACCTACCTACCCGCCCACCTACACCCACCCACGTCACCCCGACCTCACCTGCAGCAGTCGCGGCCACAGCTCCCTCAGTGCGCTGTCGTACAGTCCGGGGTCCACCGCCAGCAGTGTGGCGTTGTCGGGCCCCAGCACCAGCGGCTCCGAGGCCCAGGCGGATGAGGTGGGGTCGCAGGCGGCGGCCCACAGAGGGCTGGAGCGGGAGGAGGGCTGCGACATGGGGGTGGGGGTGGGGTGGGGCTGGGGTCGAGGTCGGGGTTGCAAAGATGTTGCTAAAACGAAGTGTACCCGGGCAGGCAGCCGGCGTAATGGGAAGGGCAGCGGGTGGGGAGTTGGGTTCGGTTTAGTCTGGGCTGGTATCTACGACCTCTCCTCCGAACCACTAACACACACACGGGGTCTCACCAGTCCGCACCAGGCCGCCAGGTCGTCGTCCTTGGTGCAGCAGGAGCCGCGGCCCGTGGCGCCGTCGTCCAGCAGGAAGTCGCGGCACCAGCCCAGCGCGTTGTGGTCGGGCTGGGCCAGCACGCCCTCGCACCTGCGCCGCCACACAGCGCAGCACCACAGCACAGCCACACAACACAGCACCACAGCACAGCCACACGGTACGGCGCCGCAAGGCAGAGGCACGGCATCAAGCGGCACCAATGATGGGGCCCGTGCAGTTGAGCAGCGCCCAGTCAAGCCGCATAGGCGGTGGCGGGGTAAGACAGGCGTGTGGCTCTGCCGCTCGGAGCGCCAAGCAGGCGCCAACACACCGACCCGCAGCTCACGTCGGCCCCTACCGCCACCCACGCACCCACCCGCCCCCCCGCACCCACCAGGCCCGGCGCACGCTGCAGGGCAGGGGGTCTCGGTACCAGCGCTCATCCAGTAGGACCAGGTCAATGTCGCGACCCGGGCCGCCGCCGTTGAGCGTGTAGGCGCCCTGCAAGAACACATTGATTGCGTGAGGTGGTGTGCGCCACGTGCCGATCACCACAGACCGCTACTACTGTATTCCGCCGTCAAGTACACCGACGCCAAGCATCCGCGATTCCTGCCGCCCCCGCTCTCCCGACCCGCCCCCGCTCTCCCGCCCCGGCCCCGCTCCGCACCTGTATCCCTGAGTCGTCTCCTCTCCGGCTGCTGGCCTGCGCCTCCCCCACTGCGTCAAGGAACATGCGTTTGTAGGTTGCCTTGCCAGGCAGCCGCCGGTTGCCGTTGTTCCAGCCCCAGTCATGGTCGTCGTCTGTGTGTGTGTGCATGCGGCGCGCGTGCGTGTCGGCAGCAGCGGTAGCGTGGAGTGAGCGACAGCGAAATGCATGATGCGTGCTGGTGATACCGGTAGTGGTTATGGGGGTGGGGGTGGCGGGTAGAGGTGATAGGACAAAACGGCGCGTTCCATTGATGGGAGAGGTCCGGCGGAATGGGCATGCCACCATGCACGTGCACGTGCCATCCCATGCAAGAGCCAAAACAAACAACCCTGAGCCATTCATCAAAAACGTATATCGGCATAGATAGTTCAGCGGAAATGTCTATGTGCCGCTGCCCCCACACGGGGGGGGCACCATGCCGAGGGGTCTGAATATGTTCCCCTCACTCATGCGGCCGAGTTAGCTGCTCGGACAAGTTGCAATGGCTTTCACATGCTACATATATCATAGATATCAGTAGACATTAACGTTTGCCGACGATCGTGCATATAGATGTTAAATGCTTTGCGCCAACGGACCCTGTAGCTCCGAGACAAGGCTCAATCTAACGCCTAGCAATCATAAAGTCTTCCAACGTGCAATTTAGGCTCAAAGCAACCCTTTGGAGACTAGTCGTGACCTGGAGTCGGGATCGCGAGGAGGCCTCCTCTTCGTTCAATAAGTAGTTTTACAACATCTGCCGATCTTTATAAATCGACGGCAGCAAAGGATGCTGGAATTCGTGCCCTCCAGGGCAACATGCTTTCAAAGTGCGGACAGACAGGCTAATCTGAGCCCCTGTCTACTTGCTTCACGTTATACACATATACAATAGAAGCTTTAGCTAGTCGGCCGGCTTGAATACGCATGTCGGTTTGGACACGTTTTGGTCCATGCGTGCCCTCCTGTGCGGACAAACACGCGGGTTGTTCGCCCAGCCCGCATAATATTTCACCCCCCTGAGTTCACAGAATCCATATGGATAGTGTCCGCCATGCTTCATAAGATTTTAGGAGGGATCCGCTGAAGTCTGGGGTCAGTGATTCCCCCTTCTGACACGTTTTATACCCCCCATCTTGCATGACAATTTTCACCATATTTGGCAACTTGCGCAGGGATCCGAACATCAAGTGTTTGTTGTATACTCAAAGGACCTCCTGCCCGATTTTGGTGACTGCGCAAGTTGCCAAAGGGTGTTTTTGTAAGGGTCCAGAAATGCACTTTTTCACCTAGGGTGCCTCCCCCGTGTGCGCTGCCCCTGTAGCTGACACAAGGAAGCTAGCGTCCCAGGATTTGCCAGTCCGCTGCTGACGCAACAGGCAGACTCACAGACGCCGAAGATGGGGCGGGGGCACACGGCGGGGTCGGTGCCGGCGGGCGGGAAGCGGCCTGGCTCGGCGCCGTAACCCGTGTGACCCGAGCTGCTGCCTCCACCGCTGCCGCTGCCGCCGCCACTACTGCCGCCCGGTGGACACATGAAGTCCAGGAAGGCGCGGTACTCGGCGTTGTGTACCTGTGGGACCGCCAGCGGCGACGAAACTCAAGATGACTTACTGGGATATTGGCTTGTGTGGTGGTTGTGTCAAGTGTGGTAAGGCGCGCACTCGTCGTGGCGCGGCGCCCGCACCCATGTCCTTGCTTATAGGTAGCACCCACGGGTAGCACGCCAGTCAGTCAGACGTACAGCAGCTGGTCCCGCTCTGGCACTGCTGCAATCATGCGCACACACCCGCCGCAGCACGGCTCCTAGACAGCTCCCCCCTCGCACCCCTGCCCGCGCACCGCATCCCAAGCACGTCATACCGACCCTACATGTGCAACACCAGCGCAGCGGCACACACACAGCGGCACACACACACACACACACACACACACACACACACACACACACACACACACACACACACACACACACACACACACACACACACACACACACACGGCCGCGAGCGTGCCTAGCCTCGGTGCCGCCGTGGAGTGGGGAGCGGGAGGCCAGCTCCCGCCAGCCCACGGCGCACACACGTCACACGCACACACACCAGCTTGACACGCGTCTGGAAACGCTGCAACCGCCGCCCGCCATCCACGTCCCCCATGCAGCCTCGACCCCGTTTAGTCGCAGTGCCACCGCTAACTCGCCCTCTTCCAATAGTGTTATTGTACTTAGTGGGCGGGATTTGGGACGCGTGATACCTAGCTTGTCTGCTGCACGCCGCCTCTCTTATCGCCGTTGCCATTCACATGCCCGTGACACTTCCTCGCTGCCGCCCTATGCTCATGCTTCCACCTTTGCCTATAGGTGAGCTCGACTACGACCAGCGGGCGGGAATACGGGAATTAGGCGTGCTGGGTAAACGTTGTTTAGCGCGCCCAGGGTGCGGAGCATGGACGCATACAGGTGCATCGCGGGGTCAGGCCGAATGGTCGCCCGTGGGGTTACAGGCTTATCGCGGGTAAGTATGACTACCTGGGTGACGGCAACCACGCGACGCTCGGTAAATTGGTAGGTATCCGTAAGTAACTCCGGCGTCGTCTGGGCGGGCTTTCGTTTCGTTTTTTAACACACACACACACACACACACACACACACACACACACACACACGCACCGCGTGCTCCCAGCGCGCCCGCGCCGCGTCCACGTTGCCCGCCATGCATTGCCCGCGGTACGCGTACCAGCCGGCGTTGCTGCAGTTGCAGTACGACAGGCCCGCAGTGGCGGCCGAGGTGCAGGACACGGGGGACGTGTCGAGGTAGCTGCGGGGTGCCATGGGACACAGTGCACGAGCGTGTGACAGTAAGCACAAGGGAGGGAAACACGTGTGTATGTCCGTGTGCGAATGTCCGTGTGTGTGTCCGCGTGTGTGTCCAGTCAGCAGGAAGGTAAGGTGTCGTGTACGTGTGTGTAGGCAGCAAGCGGCGTGCGCTGGTGCGAGCATGCAAGCCACTGCAGCAAAGAGCCCGGGGAGCTGCGCGGCGGCCCACAAGTCTTCCTGGGCACGCGGGTTCGCACCCGGCGCGGCAGCACGGCTATCCCCAGTAGACCTGGAGAGCTGCAGGCCGGTCCCTCCCACTTGTGAGTCACCGTTGGGCTCGGGCAGAATACACCCCCATCGGCCCCGGCGGTCTTCAGTGCATCCTGTACCGCTTTTCCAAACATCCTTGCACGCCCCCCCCCATCGGCCCCAGCAGCCGTCGTGTGGCTGGGCCTTCAGCCCGGACTGTGATGTACACTCCGTCACTCACGCCATGTCGCCCAGCCAGATCCACGCATCCGGCTGCGACGGAATGACGCCCTGTGGACCGCGGCCGCGGCAAGACGATGAGCGGGGGCGAGGCGTGAGGGCTTGCGAGCACCGGATTGGGCTGGGGCTGTGACACGGGCATGCGCACAGCCGCTACTGCCAACCGGCAGGCAGGCAGGCAGCGAAGGGGGCAGCAGCAGTTGCATGAGAGGACATCTGCGGCCCGCCACTGCACATTCGAGCCCCGGAACCTGCACACTTGCGCGCCGTCTCAAACATCCTTGGACCCACCTCGGCCCACACGGTCTGTGGCCGCATGTCGTATGCCGTACACGACCCGAACGCAATCCGCCGCATGGGCACGAATTGGGGCTGCTTGCTAGATGCCGACGAGGCTGACGTCGCGACCTGTTGACATGCGCGTCCGTTGGATTGGAAACACCCATGCAACAATGTTGCTTCGGCTTCCTACACACACATACACGCACACTATCGCGCTTGCCGGCGGTGGCTGATACACGCCTTCATTGCGGCACACACACGCCAATGCACCACGTCGCTTTGTGGCGCACCTTGTCGGCACTTGCAGCTATCCCCAGGGCAGCTATCCCAATAATCAGCGCGACCAACGCGGCGCCGGATGCGGCGGCGATGCCGAACCATTGCCGCCGGCGCTCCTTGTCCCGGCCCAAGGCCACGGGTGACAAGCTGTAGAGCCCATCGTCAATGCCAGCCAGGCGCTCTGTCTCGAAGGCGTTCGCATATATCGACATGCTACTCCGGGCCTGTAGCGATCTGGGGCCTGGAGAGGGTCGCAGGCCCACGAGCCGACCGGCTAGCTGGAGTGTCGGCCGCGGACCTGGTCGAGGTCAAGGCGGGGGTGTTGCGGGCGGCCTGCCGTTGCGTGCACCACCGAGACTGTTTCCGCTGCTCCAGAGATGTCCACAGTCGCGTCTACTAAGCACTCAGATCACAGCAGCAACGAAAAATTCTGCTAGTCCGAGTGCGCGGGAAGCGCGAATTTATCTATGCGTCTTCATTCTTCGCCTTCATGTATTTCACAAAGCATTTCTATTAAAATTTGTGCACATAAAACATTTTCGGCGATCGGGCTTTGGCCAGCTGTACGCTCGTGACCGGCCACGGCTATGCCCGACTAGAAAGTTGGCCCGGTGTGGACCAAAACTGTGGTATTGCTTCCTGATGTATACACTCAACGCACAACACGCATGTAGCTTCACCTGCCAACTGCATCTGAAACGGCACGAGCCCTTCGGCAGCCCCGATGGTGACCTCTCAGCCTGCACAACGCATCTTATCAATGACATCAACAAAGGACCCTTTGTAACTGCTTAAGCATGCCACGCAGTGAGACTCGGGCAAGGGCTGTGTACCAATTCACTAGGCAGGTTGGAGCAGGTTGGGGCAGGTGACCTCCCAATCCTCCCCTGCGCTCCCACTGGTTGGCCCCCCTGCTCGGCTCCCCTGCTCGGCTCCCTGCGCTTGTTGCTTGAACCGTAGGCCATTTGAGGTGTAAGAGGGTTTCATGTACATGGCTACATGTTCATACAGACTCGGAACCTGTCAACATGCCACACGACTTGGTAGCCCCGCCCGCTGACCGCGCAGCACCCGCAAGCAATGTTTCACCCTTTACCCGATGGGACATGCTCATAATATAAGACCTTCTTTACTTGTTTTGGGGCTCAGCTCCCCGCAAACCCATGAGCCCATACGATTGATGGCTTGCATGGAACTCGAGACTTATGCACATAACTAATTGTTGTTGTAGATTATACAAGTGTAGGTCACTTACCACTTACCAATTGATTCCTCGCTGCGACAAGACTTGGGACAGAATGTTGAATATGCAAGCAAAGGCGGGCCTCGCTCATCGCTTGGCAAGGCCGACTAGTGTGCGACTAGCTGTTCCTTCTGCTCCATCTCGATCGGCGCCGCGCCTGCCATTGCGGGGGTCTGGTTCTCGACGGGTGACCTCAGTGGTGCGCCACGCCGCAGACGGTAGGGCACGACTGCGCATGTGGCTCCGCAAGCCGCTTCGAGCGCTCCTGGCGGGGGAGGTATACTGCATCTTGCGTAAAGCCAAAGCGGTACATCCATGGACCCTAGTAATGCTGCTTGCCGGGGCGGGGGCGACTCCAGCCGTCCCCCACGCCACACCGTGCCCCAGTGCTATTGCCGCAGCGAGACCACTGTCTTAGCTGCGGTGATCGGTTCACCTTCCTTGCAGAGAACACATCGTCCGCGCCACCGGCCGAAGACACGCCCGCCACTGCCCCCGCGCCAGCGGCTGAGGTGGACACCAAGCCCGAGGAGGTCTTCTACGAGGTATGGCGCCACGCCGTAGATCGGGTGTCGCACGGTTGATGTCTGGACTAACTACTCAGCAGAGTCGGTGGCAGAGTCGGTGGCTGAATTGTTGGCTGAGTCGGTGGCTGAGTCGGTGGCTGAGTCGGTGGCTGAGTCGGTGGCTGGATTGTTGGCTGAGTCGGTTGCTGAGTCGGTGGCTGAGTCGATGGCTGTGCGTGGTGTGTGCCGCCGCCGAGGTAAACACGCTGAAGCGCCTATAGCACACACTCTAAGGGCAGCATCGTGTCAAGACTCGAAACAGAGTTTGTGTGTGCAAGGCACCCACGCCAGCCTGCCTGTCCTCCCTGTTGAGGCTCAGAGCTTTCCCGGGCTTAAGGGAAGGCACTAAAGGGTCCGAAGACCAACACTCCATGCTTGTCCTGTGGCGCAGGGCCCGGGCTCCAACGCCGAGCTGGTGGTGAGCCTGGTGCTGCTGCCGACGCTCATCTACGCGCCGCTGTCGATGGCGTCCATCGGGCGGCGGCTGTGGATTAGCTTCAAGTTCACCAACAAGCGCCGTGAGTGAGGGGCGGTGATCAGCCAGTGTGGGGCCACACTGTATCTGGGGGGAACAGGTGCAGTGCACTTGTGTGCAGACCGGGTCAGTGGGCTAGCGCTGGGGTTGGATTCGGGGCTGGGACCCGGCATGGAGCTATGAAAGGGATGCACTAAGGCCAAGGTGAGGCGTGCACGCTCAGGAACCGCCAGCGGCCATGGGGGCAGAGTGGAAAAGCGTTGCCGGAGCCGGGGCCCACGGGGGGGGGGCCTCTGCACTGCTGCGCATGCCCTTGGCCGTCCATTGATCGGCCGCCACAGCCTCAGGAGCCAGCCTGCGCCACCGTTGCCGCTGACACGTGTGTGTGCGCCACAACGCGATGCACTTGTTGCAAACGATCGCGCAGTGGTGATTACCAACACCTCGCCACTGTTCAAGCGCACCGTTGAGGTGGCGTATAAGAACATCAAGGAAATCCGCACCGCGCCGCGCGGGTTCGGGCTCTGGGGCGATATGGTGAGTCGGGCACTCCGAGCAGCTCACGCTGTTGGACTGCGGTTGCAGTCGCTGTCGTGCTTTCGGGCCCTGGCGGATTGAATGCTTGGCCCAATGCGGGGCGTGGGTATGACGGGTGGGTATCCCATGCACCCTTGAGATAGGCTATGCGCGCGCTTGACGGCCGATGTGAGTACGTTGCTGCAGCGTTTGCAGGCTGCCATGTCGTGTTACGGCACCCATGGACAACTCACACTCTGCCACATGCTGTAGGTGGTGTTCCTGCGCGACGGGAGTCGGCTGGAGATCACCGGCATTGAGAAGTTCAAGGTGAGGCTGCGGGGAAGTTGCCGCCGGGCATGAACCTGTGTTGATAGCGGTGCCGGGTGGGTGGGTGGGTAGGTGGGTCGGGGGCTGCGGCTTTTGCCAGACTGTGAGCCCCGGTGCGTAGGGCACAGCAGTTGGGATCCCAGGGTCGCGGGGCCCACTTTCGAAGCGCGTCGGCGGAGGCGGTTGCTGGATTGGGTCTGTGTTGTCACAGGTGCAATGGAACGCTGTGGTAATACCGCTGTAAAACTGCACAACATGCGCGCGCAGGAAATTGCGGACCACATCAACCGCCAGATTTATACGCTCTGATGGAGCACACGAGAACGATAAGGCCGGATAAGAGGTCCGCACCTGCTAGGCAGGACATGAGTACTGTGCATGGAATTGAGGCCGTGGCAGGGGCACCCCTGGTAGCATGTATGTGGTTGTCCTGTGCCTGCTGTATTGTGCTCGACAGCGGGACGCGGCTGGACACACGGCGGGCGGTGCCTGTACACACCGACCCCGGCTATAGCTAAAGGTGACGGGGGCAGCCGGGCAGGTCGAGATGTACAAATGAATACTGTACTGATGTAACGTGTGACTAACTAGGAACGGTCCGGGAGATGAGTGTGCAAGGGGACAGTGTTAAGGCAGGTTGGTGAAGTCCCGTGGGGTGCAGCGTCCGGGAGATGAGGCAATTCGAAACTTACGGCCTCAGACATGCACCAACGTTGCTTGGACGTAGCCCTCTTGAACTGCATTACTAGGTCCCTCTTGTAACCAATTTTGAGAGGCAGAGCCATCTTTCTTCACAAATAAAACACCGCTGCACGGGGGCTCAAGCAACCAGCAACAGCACAAGCTGGTTCACGGATACCATATCAAGCACGCCTAAAGCTATTCACTGACCCACTGTGCATTGCGCCTATCTGTTACGTCTCACCGGCGCGCCAAAAGAATCTTGCAGCCCACATTCGCTGCGGACGCAAATCTAGACTTAAAATCTACTGTACCGTACGGTGTCAATTAGCGTAGCAAATGCCAGGGCTGCAAATCTTGCCCCGTGGCCTAGGTGCTGGTATGTAGCAGCAACTAACGACATTCTACGTGCTTGCGGGTAGCTGGTGATAGGCGATGCGATGCGCAAGGCGCCGCACGCCCGGCAAGTACACTGCCCATTCTACCGCACCGTGGGTACGCCCCTGTCTGGCATCACACTTGTGCAGTCACCCACCGACAAACCGTACAAACGTCTGGGTAAAGCGCGGATGCAGCGTAATAGAAGTTGTCACAGAAACTGTCATGCAATGTGACACGGCTGATACCACGAAACGCAACAGCACGTCCTTTCAAGTCTACCTTATGCAGCATCAGCCCCTAGCGCGCCCCCACTAAGAAGATCACATGCGAATGGTGGCGGCCGTGGGGCGGCTGAACAGTGTGGCTGGCTTGAAGGTAAGCCCCTCCGCCACGCGCGGGTCCGCCGGCAGTACCGTCCAGTTGTTGGTGATGGGGTTGTACACACCGTGCCTGCAGGCGCGTGTACCGTACATTGTCAGTAGTCAGCAGACCGTAAATGAAGCGGCGACCGAACAAGCATGTGCAAGTATCGGGGATTGGCGGGCCATGCCAACATACAGGGCAGCAAGTGCTGCGCGCAAGCGCACGGCGTTGGAAGATGGTGACAGCCTCGCACACTCGCCAGGCGATTCTTTATCCCTCCACCTGACCCCAGTGTACACCCAACCAGCCGCACCTGGACGGCGTGGACGCCCGGCCCGCGCTCTGCCCGCTCACGCCCAGCTGTCGCTCCACCAGCTTCTCCTGCTGCTCAAATTTCGGGTCCGACGGTTTGACGCTCCACTCGTGCGTCAGCGGGTTGTACGTGCCCCATGACGGGCCCGCCATTGACTTGCGCATGCTGCTACCGCCCATGCGTGGCGCCGAGGTGGGGCGCTGCTTCTGGGCCGCAATGGCCGCCGCGCCGGGTGTGGTGGGCGTCCCGCCGAAATGGCCGCCGCCCGTCGCCGCAGCTACTGCCGAGGTGGCCAGGCCGCCGCCGGGCGTTGTCACCTCCACGGCCGCTGGTGCCGGCGGCGCGGTGGCGGGCGCAGGAGAGTGTGCGAGCGGCTCTCTGCAATACGTAGCAGTGTGGCACACGGGTTAAGCACTCATCTGTGTTTAATTTTATGCTTGATGTCTTCTGGCTCTGAGCTGTCGGCAGCTTGTGGGGAGCATGTCCAACTGCATTGCTGGCCGCTCGGGCAACGCACTGCCCCGTTCTCACCCGGTGATGGGGTCGCATGTTTGCGTGGGCTGCACGCGCTTGATGCCTTGGCCCAGCCCATACCTGCGGGGCAGTCCGTTGACATGAAAGGGGCGGTCAAATGAGAACATAGACACGCCCTAGTGCCTCAGTTACCCTGGTGCGCTTGCCTTGCCAACCTCTGTCTCAATTCAAGTATGACAGTTGCAGCGTTACCGTACTGTACGCCCCCGCACTCACAGGCGCTGGAACTCCTTCTGCTTGCGCTGCACGTAGTCCACCTCCGGCGCGTCCTTGTACTCGTGCGTGAGCGGGTTGTAGGTTCCGCGTGAGGCCTGCAGCAACAGCAGTAAAGGGGCCAAGACAAACAGCGGCGTAAGAGAGACCGTATCCGTTCCGCCAATCGGCCAGATCCGCCCAGTCCATAAGCGCAATCGTGGCCTTTGCACGTCCTTGCAGCGACTCGCTCTGGCCCAATAAACAAGCCCGCGCACCTGCAGTAGCTTGTGCTCAAAGGGCGTGGTGGCGCGGTCGTGGTGTGCTTGCTGCACCACCTGCTGCTGCTGCGCCGCGTGAATCGCCGCATAGCTCCCGCCGCCAGCGCCCCGCATATGAGGAGCGCTGCATCATACAGGGAACGCGGCAAACACGGTACATTGTCACACGCGTCCACTGGCAAGCGTCTGCCATGTGCTTTTGGGCTGTGGCATATCACTTCACCTCTCGCCTGCAAGCCGGTTGCGGCCCTGGCTGCCCGCACCCCCACTGCCCGAACCTCCGTGTAGTCATGACACTTCCCAATGCCCTCCATCTGTGACCTGCAAGGCCTGAGCGCTCCCCAATTGGTCACTACCGCACCTGGTCGGCCGCTGGTCCCGGCTCGCGCCAGCCGCTGCCGGCGCCGGTGCTGATGGGGGGATGCGGTAGCTGTGGTTCACTGGGTCGTACACGCCACGCGCCTCGTGCACGTCGCTTCGGCCCCGGCCCCGGTCCACGATGTGCCCCTTCTCAAAAGTGGTCAGGATGCTGCCGGGCGGCTGTGGAGGCACAGACAAAAGGCGGCACACGGTCGTCTTTAGCGTGTGGCGCTATGCGGGTGGCGTTGCAAGGGCGTGCTTGTGCACGGGTCACGTGTGGCGGCCCCAATGCAACGTCGCGCCCGACACTCACTGCGTTGTGGTGGTAGCCGTTATGTGCCAGCCGCCGGTAGCCTGCCATGCAGACGCGCGATAAAGGAGCCACAGTACGTTGGTAAGCATGTGCACAGACCCGCAGTGCTAGGACATCCGCTGCTGAGGACAGCGGTCGTTGCATCCTCTGCAAGCAACCCCCGCACACGCTGTACACCCGCCGCCGCTGTCGGACACGCCCGCGCCCGAAACCCATCTCACTGTTGGCGCGGCGCTCAAATGCGGCTGTGTCTTTCTCGTGCTGCACATCCAGGTTCTCCGAGTTCTTCATGCTCGGCTTGTAGGGCCGGTGCAGCACGCTGATGGTCTTTGGCGGCTGCAGGTGCACGGGACCGCCATGTGGTGGTTCAGGAATGGTCAGCACGTCAAGTTCCTGCCTGGAGATTCAATATAAGCCCATATGAACTATATTCGTGAACGTTATATCGTGTACACCATCTAGGATTGCGCCCCTGGCTCCCCGTGGACACAGAATGGCGCCGGTGACACGACCGTGTGGCTCGAGCACCTGACATGTCCCGCCCCCAATCGGGGACAACACCCTGTTCCCCACCCCGCCTGTCACCACTACCCTTACCAGTGGGCTTCCGCAATCCACGAAGTTCCTGCTCTTCCGCACGCGCTCTGCAGACCCCTTCGGCCCATAGGAGTACTGCTCAGTGCTTGCTCGAGAGCCGGCGTACCCGGGCGCTGGGCTACCTCCCTTGCCGCCCGCCATGTAGGCTTCCATGTAAGAATTGTATACTGGAGCTTCTGACATTCTGAAGCCGTTCGTGGAGCCTTCCCTAAGCAAATTCTCTTGCACTACTGCTGCCGGGACTGGCCAACTGAACCCAACTGGATTTTGAATCAGTACCAGATACAAGTGATCTAAAACGAGCGAGAGTGGTCTTTGAAGTGAGTAAGTGAGACGTTGACCAAGGGCAGTCACAACAGTCGCGTCCTACTGGAGGCCTCAACTCTGGGTCACAGTTAACTATTAAACGTATCAATGTCCTGTCATGAATAATGTAGGGGGTTCATTGGCGAGTCGGGAGTCTGCTGAAGAAGATGGGCGTCAGCATGGGCCGCAGCGAGGGGTTGCACCGGAAAATGACATTTGAAAGCGCCGCAAGCGCTGCAACACACCCATTGTAAGCGCTAGTAGCCATCCATCAGCGCGGGCTCGGACGCCATCTCGGCACCATCATCCTTTTCGCCGGGGTCCACGGCCATTACGTCGCTTTCAATTTGAACCGACTACAGAGCCACAGAGATTTGCATATAGCTCCTGAACGTGGCTCTGCGTGCGGGCAAACCAAGCCATCAGCCCGCACGGAATGGTCGTGGGCCTTGGTTTTCGCGCGGCCGCGCGAGACAACCCCGCCATCATATACCAAATCCTTCGCGCGCTGTCGAGCGCATCGGCCTCGACCGTGGCGCCAGGCACCGGCGTGGCAGCAGCACTGCGAGCTGCGACGGTAGCCGACGCTGGAACGCCGAAGGCGGAGGGTCGCGCCCTGCCGCGGTGGCTCCCGGCCGCGGCAATGGCGGCGGCGGCAGCTGCCGCCACCATGGTGGCTGCTGGAGGCTTAGTCGTCAGCGGTGATGCCCCGCCGGGACCGGCTGCCGACGCATCGGGGCAAAGCAACCAGGCAGCTGCAGCACGGGAGCTGGAGGACTGGCTGAAGGCCCAGGGCGCGGACGTGTCCAAGGTGCAGATCAAGCCGAGCCAGGTGCGTCGCGTTTCCCTGTCATCACACACACTTGCTCCAGGACAGAACCTGCACACCTGAACCCTTCCCATGGTCAGCATCGTGCACCAAGGCGCCCATGTATCCCTTGCACCCGATTACCTCCCAAACTCCCAACCGCAGGCCGGCCCGGGCGCTGGCCTGGGCCTCTTCGCCACCGCAGCAGTCTCCGCGCAGCGTCACGGCGCATCCTGGTGGTCGTGGCTGTGGCCGCGACGTGGCGGCGCCGCCGGGCAGCGCGAGCCCACCACCCTGGCAGCGTTTCCCCTGGCAGCTGCTATCACCGCACGGAAGGCGTGTCAGGACCCGCAGCTAGGCGAGCAGTTCAGGTGGGGGCTGCGGCTGGGGCTGGGGAGGGGCTTGAAGATGATGTGGCAGAGCAGGGCGAGAGAGGGTTGGGCTGGAGACGCCGTAAACGCGCTGGATGCGATGGCTGCGACGCCGGTGTCGGCAGCTGGCAGGGAATGGGGGGCGCGCCACGAGCGGCCGATTGGTGGCTAGCACAGTGGCCTGCCGGGTCGGCGGCAGGCAGCACTGTCCATGCCCCATCAGCCATGCGTCCATCGTTGTCCTGTGGACGCTGCATCGATCGGTCAGTGCCGTCCTTGCATCCTTCCCGCAGCTGGATGCTGGACCGACAGCTTCTGGACGAGCGTACGGCAGTGATGGTGTACCTGCTGGTGGAGCGGCTGCGCGGCGACAAGTCGGCGTACGCACCCTGGATCCGGGCGCTGCCGCAGAGGTGCGCGGCAGGCGTGTGCTGGCGGCCGTGGCGTGGCGTGGGCGAGTGCAGTCGCACGAGAGCAATGGGGTGTGCAAGTAGCGATGCCGCAGTGTGCGCGTGTCCGCACGCTTAAGGGGCGCGGTGCCGCCCGGCACGCACGGCAGCTTGGTGGGGGCGGGCTCGGCTACACGGCCTGCGCTTGCAGACATCGGGCGCACACCTTCACACATTTGCACCTCAGCTAACACACAGAATGCACACGCGCTTCATGTGCTCCCTCACACACATGCGCATTCGGCAATGCTGTTCGTGCTCTTCCCTAACCATTCCTCCTGCTCCCTTCGCGCACTTCCATCCTCACATCCACGCGGCATAGCTTCGACGCGCCCATCAACTTCGCTGCGGCCGACCTGTCCGAACTGCGCGGCACCACACTGGCCAAGGCGGTGGAGGCCGTGTCCCGCCGGATGCGTGACACCTGGTCCCGCCTGGAGAGCCCCCTGGCGGCGCTGTGCCGCGATCTGGGGCTGCGCCGCCCCACCTGGGACGACTGGGTGTGGGCCTACTGCGTGTGGTGGAGCCGCGGCCAGAGCCTGCCGGTGCCGGAGAGCGGCAGCGCCACCAAGGCGCTGGCGAGCCTCTCCGCGGCCAGCAACGGCCACGGCCATGGCAACGGCGCTAGTGGGAATGGAAACGGGGGTGGCGCCGGGCTGGCGGCTGGCGCTGTTCGCAAGGTGAACATTGAGGTGGTGGAGGGGCTGGTGCCGGGGCTGGACTTCGCCAACCACCGCCACAGCCCGCCGCCGCAGTGCTGGTGGGAGGTGGTGGCGCCGGAGCGGCCGACAGGCAAGGACGCAACCGGCTCGACTGGTAAGCACGCGGTCAGAGTCTGTCTGCCATGTACTCAGTCCGGTCACACACGCACAAACGTACATCGCAGCTGGTGTGCTTGTGCTCCAATCCTAGACCGCCCACCACCGCTGTTGATCTTTGCAGGCTCCGCCTCCGCCTCCGCCACCCCCTCCTCCGCCTCCACCTCGGCCTCCTCAAACGCCACCATGGTGCGGCTGCAGCTGCACGCCGGCACCCGGGTGCGGCCGGGTGAGGAGCTGTTCATCTCCTACGGCGACAAGTCCAACGAGGAGCTGCTGATGCTGTACGGCTTCGCAGCGCCCGGCAACCCGCATGAGTTCCTCATGCTCTACTGCCCGATCCCGCCGCAGGTGTGTGTGTGTGTGTGTGTGTGTACATGTACGTGTGTGTATGTGTGTACGTGTGTACGTGTGTGTGTGTTATCGTCGGGTACGCAAAGTACGGTGCGTAGCGCATTGTCCAGAGCGATTGGAAGAACGTGTGCAATCCTGTCTGCACACTGCACGCTGCACAGGCGGAGTGGGATGACGTGATGCATGCGCGGATGGAGCTGCTGCAGGTGAGGGCGGGGGCTGCGACTCGTCAACGCAGCACCGCAGCAGGCGACGGCCCAACCTTACTTGATAATCTCAGAAGCGCGCCCAGGCCCCGCGGTCTTGCCAGTACTGCATCAATACGCTGTGAGAGCACCTACTCACACCTGCTTCACTCGGCTTCGCCCCCTGTGTCCGCACTACCTGTAGTCGTACGGGCTGCGGCCGCAGTTCTTCCTCCCGCACCCAGACTCGGTGTCGGGGCCGTCGGAGGACGGCACTGCAGGCAGCGGCGCCAAGCGGGGTGGGAAGAAGCCGGCAGGTGGCAAGGCCGCGGCAGGTGCGCAGTGTGCGCTTGCGGCGGCATGGCAACGTGGCGTCGGGTCCCATGTTTCTCTTATGCGGCTTTGCCTCTGGCCGTACGCCTGTTTGTTAATGGCAAGCACGCACGCACGCACGCACGCACGCACGCTGTTCACGACCCTTCTATCCTGGTTCTACTCTCCCCGAATTCAGCGACCACAACCCCCCGTTGCACCTCCCCATGCTCTGTCCCCACAGCAGACAGCGGCAGTGGTGCCGGCGCGGGCGTGCAGGGCGACGCGGCTGCAGAGGCCGCGGCCGCCGCCGCCGCGCCACCGCTGGTGCTGCCGGGCGACGTGTTGGACACATTGGAGGTGTTCGTGCTGAACTTCCAAGAGCTGGCGCACAGGAGCAGGGCGCTGCAGGTAGGGGTGTCCTCCATTATTTCCAGGATTGGGAGGAATGGGGGCGGCGGCGCCGCGTGGCGGTGGTGATAGAAGCGGTGGTGGGCGAGCGAACAGGCGTTATTGGTGGAGCAGGAACGGTTGGGGGCTTGCCGAAGCACGCAGGGCTGAACGGGTGGCACGGCACGGGCCGGGCCTGCGTTCTGTCTCGGCCACTGGGCTCATGTGCGGGTACTTAAAGTGCCCTTTGTGTCGCATGCAACCCGTAGACTCAGACGGAGGACCGCCGGGCGGCCCGCGCTGCAGGTGAGCGCGGCTTGACGGCACTTGCCGACCATACCTTGCTATGCACAAGTGCTCCTGTGCGCACCGCACCGCGCATCTCACCACACCACATCCTTCGCAGCGGCTCCCCCCCTGCTGGCCTCACGCCTCGCGCCCTACCATTTCTGCTGCCATGCCTGACAACCGGAAATCCCGGCCTCCCTGCATCACGCGCAGGCTCCCCGCTGGCTGCGGTGGCGCAGCACAGCCCCGTGTTGGAGCTGGCGGCACTGCGAAGCCGACTGCCGCGCATGGCCGCCGCCGAGCTGAAGCACTACCTAGCCAGCCTAGGACTGCGCATGGCCACACTCACGGCCTTCATCAGGTGCGGCACCGGTGTGTGCCGGTAGATTACGGGGATGGGGATGGGGATGGGGATGGGGGCAGGTTATGGGCACATTACATACATGGAGGCTTGGGTGCGCGTGGGGCGAGGTGGGATCTGGGTTGCGGGACGCAAGCGGAGCGTCCGTTGTGCGTGCGTGTTGATGCGGACGTTGCGTGTCAAGTGCCTGGCGCACGGATACAGCCGTGCGAGCATGGATTGATGGAGTGAAGGACCCGAAGTGGCAGCACGAACTCGCCCTTCCCCAGCTGCACCCACATCCGCGCTTAAGACCACCCCTGCCCCCCGTCTATCACTGCCTCATCTTATGATGAATGTAACCCCCACCTCGCATCACCGCCATCATCGCAACCAGGCTGCTGGAGATCAAGGTGTTGGAGCTGGAGGGCGCCGAGGGCACCGGCTCCCTGGAGCAAGACGAGCAGCTCCTAGCCCGCCTGGACGCGCAGGCCGCCGCCAGCCTTGCCGAGGATGCCCCCGGCAAGCTGGTGTACCCCCCAGCACCGAAGCAGCAGCAACAACACAAGGAGCGGGAGCACGAGCGCACGCGGCGGCTGCGCGCCGCGCTGGTGTACCGCATGGGCCAGAAACAGTTGGCGCGCGCGTGGCTGGTGCGCGCCAAGGCCGAGCTGACGAACCTGCTGGCGCTCATGCGCGACATGGAGACGCGCTGCAGCTCGCTGGAGCGCGCTAAGAAGTGAAATGTGAGCGCCTGTCAATAGTGCCGTGGGCTCCAGTTGCGGTTGATTGAGTGGTGGTGTAGTGTAGGTCGTTATGGCCGCTTCCCGTCCAGGGGCGTGCCATGTAACAAAGTGTTTCAGCCAAGGCCTGCATTTCGCGCTAAAACGCCGCTACGGAGGGGTGCTCTTGTGGGGCGTGAGGCGTGGCGTGGACGGGCCGGGCCGGTCCCGCAGATGTAATACCACATCAGCTAATAAGCGTTTACGTTGTCGGGATTCTGGGATTGATTGATGTTACAAGTTCATGCTCGTAGATTGGTCCAAACGAGCCAGGAAGCTCATGGACCGCCAAAACTAGTCTCAAAAGGATTATTCAAAAAGCAAAACAGTTCATGCAATAATATATCTAAATTGGTCGCGCCGTAAGGTCGTTACGTCGCAGCCTTATCGCGTGAATGACACGCGCTAAACCCCTCTGGTCACCACTGGCCATCGCGTCCATCATAGTCGCGGGAATCACCTCCCACAGCGTGCTTCTGATATCATCGTACGCCTTGCACTCAAGCAGCACATGCCTCTCATCCTCTACATGCTCCTCCCCATCAGCGTGGCAAAGCGGACATACTCTCTGTGCTCTCTCCCTGTGCGCACCCTGCGCACCGCGTGGGTTGTTAGCCTCAATCATCCACACGCCCATCCTGAATCTCATCATGGAGACATGCCATGCTCGAGGAATGTAGATTTGCGTGTGCCGTGTTTCCCCCATCCAATGCTTGTAACGACATATCTTCACGCCAGGCTTGACCCCTGCTTGCGTCACAAAATCCCGTGGATTAACCTCTAACCTGTTGCTAGCCCAGTCCTCCTCAAACTTCTCGCGTACCTTCCCCATGAGGGAGGCAACATCCAGTTCTTGCGTAGTAATGCGTGTAATATTGGCCTCGATATCAGCTGCCTCTCCACTGAAACGGTAGCCAAGGCCAACCATCAATAACCGCAGAACTTTAGCCCCCCACGTGTGCGTGGGCGGCGTCGGTAGGTTGCTCAACACCGCTCGTATCTCCTCCTTAAACGCCTGATGGTAAACAGTGCCGGTTGCCTTAACCAGTTGGTTCCAAAAACGGAAAACAAGCTCAGCCCAATGCACGTGTAGTGGCATGCACCCAAGCTCTCGAAAGAGCAGTTCATGTGTTGGTTTCTGGGCTCCCACCACTTCCTTCATGAAATCCATCTGAATGCGAACCATGCCATGCTCTAGTGCTCGATCAAACGCTCCATATCTTTGACCGTCAACTGGGGACGCATTGAACACTTGGAGAAGCGCGTCTGGTGCCCACACTTGTGCACCGTAAGATAATACCGCACGCACCTGAGCGTTAAAGCACCGCATAGCTACCGCAGGGACCATAAGCCCCTTCTTGCGTAACTTCCGTCGTAGTGCATGCATAGCTCGCTCACCCGATGCACGTAACTCTTTGCAACAAGATTCAAACTTAAAACTGGGGCCGTAATACAGGCCAAGGTACCGCGCTCTACGCTTCCAGGGAAAGAAGCGAAGTGCTTCCAGCCCTTGCTGGTATTCCCGCATGTACACCGGCATGGGGCTTGGCTCCTGCCGGATTCTGGGAAATTGTTTAAAGCTGGGAGGGTAACTGGCCAATCGCCGTGAACGCAACGAACATTGATGCGTTTGCGAAGCCTTGATTATGCTAGCAGCCGATGCGTGTTGTGAATACACATTTGCACCTGTATGAGCACGATACTCATTAAATGCAGCGCGGCCCGTTAGGCGTAGTGGCAAACTCGCGCCTGGCACACTTTTATTGTGACCCTTTGTAGCAAGCAGCATATGGACTTGTGTCCCAAATACGACTTTCAACATGGGATGTGCCATTGTGTTGCTTAGTTGCTCACCGGGTCCCTCGCTGAACCACTAAAGCCTCCGCACAGACCGTTCAGTGACGCTAGAAAACTTAGCAGCATGATCGGCGTAAGTTACTTTCATTCACCCCAGGGACCAGTCAGACAGCCGAGCTTGCGGGCGCGCATGATATCAGCGCGGGTAGCTGAATAGCGTTTCCCCAGTCCGGACAGCGTGGTTAGATTAATAATTTTGACCTTGAACTGCTCGTGGCTGTAAGGGCGCGTCCGGCGCTCCCTGTTCCCTGAGCGCTTCAACATCTGCATGTCACCTCTCCCTGACCCTCCCCTGCTGCCCCCCCCCCCTTCCGACCACACAGTGGATCAACATCTCCGTGGAGAGCTTCGTCCGGGAGAAATTTGGGGATGCCGTCTGGGAGCAAACCCTGTCGACCTCAGGCGTGCAGGCGGGCTGGGTGTCGTCGTGCCCCTACCCCGACGCCGCCACCTACGGCCTCGTCATTACCGCATCCAGCATCCTGGGGGTGACTCCCGCACAAGCCCTGGAGGCGTACGGAGTGTACTTTGTGGAGTACACTGCCCGCCTGGTGAGTCACGTCGTGGGCTAACGGGTAGGCAAGCGCGACCTGCTGTCACAGTCAGCTGGCATCCCACCCTTTGACACATACGCACACTCTGCGCTCGCGGCGGGGCCCCTTGTCATGCTTGCCACAGGGGTATGAGAAGCTGCTGAAGAGCTTGGGAAGCAACATGGCCGAGTTCCTCAAGGTGGGGTTGAGCAAAGCTCACGTGAGATGCCGGGTTCGACATGCCGGCACAAACGCTGGACGGATGTGGAGGTCCCTGACACGTCTGAGTGCAGGTCACAGTCAGGCTTGCCGTGCTTCACGGACTGACATGACACCATCTCTCATCCAATATCCGGCGCTTGAATCCATGCAGAACCTGAACGACCTGCACCTGCATCTCGGCATGAGCTTTCCCGCCATGGCGGCGCCCGCCTTCAAGTGCACGGACGTGGGGCCCACTTGCCTGACGCTGCATTACCACAGCCACCGGCCGGCGCTGGGCCCCATTGTGGTGGGTGTGCTCAAGGGCCTCGCGGAGCAGTACTGGGGCCTGGGCGGCGATCAGCTGCAGGTGGAGCTGCTGCGGGGGCGAGACGACGGCAGCGATGACCACGAGGTGTTTCGGGTCAGGTGAGCAGCAGGTGACGCGGGGCGGCAGAAAGAGGCAAGGAAGCTGGTCCCCACAGCTTGCGGTTTCTAGAGTGCGGCATTTCAACCATTACTGCTGTTCTTGTGCGCGCAGCTACCCTCACCAAGCAGCGCTTCAGCACTGCGGGCCGCCTGCGGCCAGCGTTGATGGCAGCCAAGCCGCCGGCTCTGCTGCCTCCACCGCCTCCCCAGCAGCGGCGGCTGCGCGTAGCTTTACGCTGAACCCGAACGACTTCTACCAGCTCTTCCCCTTCCACTTGCTGCTAGACCGCAGCTGCCGCGTAGTGCAGGCGGGGGCGATGCTGGAGCGGCTGCTTCCGGAGCTGCGCGGGCAGAGCGGCGTGCCGCTGGGGGACGTGTTCCAGGTGCGTGGTGGGGGACGAGGGCGGGTTTGGGGCGGCCGTGACTGGATTTCTGTGGGTACTCGTGCCGCGCCCCGCTCGCTTGCCCACTCGTCCCCAGCTGCCTCAGGTGTCGTTCCGCAGCCGTGTGCTTATCCTGTTCGACTGGATGAAGACTCGCAATAAGGGTCACAAACAGCAGTTGTGGGCACCGCACCCGTCACACACACAGCTGCGCTTTGTTTGCCTTGTGCTCTTCAACACACACAGCTGAAACACCCGCATCGGCCGCTGGACTTCGAGACCGTGACCCGAGAGCTTGACAACATCTTTGTCCTAAAAGCCCATGTGAGCGGTCTGGAGCTCAAAGGTCAGATGGTGGCTGTGCCGCTGCCGCTGCACCCGGGCGCTGGCTGCCCCGCCACCCAGGAGGGCCTGCTCTTCATGGGCACGGCACGCCTAGCGGGCCTCGACGACATGCGCCACCACGGCATCTTCATCTCCGACATCCCGCACCACGACATCAACCGGGACTATGTGCTGCTAGCGGAGCAGCGCCAGGCGGAGGCGCAGCTGCAGGAGCGGCTGGAGTACCTCACGCGTGAACTCAAGGTGCGTGCAGGCCAACGCTTCAGCCACACGTGTCTGGCGTGCATGACGGCTGCGCACATACCGTAATACGTTTTGCTTAACGACACTCGATCACTGCAATCAGCCGTGCGCCACGCATTCCCCTTTGGCCCATGCAGGACACCAACTCGCGCCTGGACGAGGAGCGGCGGCGCAGTGACAGGCTGCTTTACCAGATGCTGCCTCCCGAGGTGGCCAGCTGCCTCAAGAATGAGGAGCGGGCGCCGGCACAAGAGCACCCAGAGGTGAGCGGCTGGCTGCGCACGCACATCGATTGGGATGGGGTGGATGCGCGGGTCACAGCTACCGCGATGGTGGGTGGCCCACATCCAGCTGGGACGTGTCATGCAGGGGCTCAGTGTGGATGCAAGGTTGCCGTTATCATGCAGGGCGCTAACACGGCCGCTAGGAACTCTAAACGCGTTGCCCGTGTTGCTCGTCCTCGCAGGCCACGGTGCTGTTTAGCGACATAGTAGGTGAGTTGGACGTGATCGCACGGGACTAGGACCCCGTCCCACCTTCACGTGTACAAACGAACTTGTGAAAGTGGGCTGTCGTGGACACTAAGTAACGGCACGTTTACTCCTCCCAATTCCCTTCCGTCCTGTCAGGCTTCACGGAGATTGCTTCACGCAGCTCGCCGCTGGAGGTGTGCTCGCTGCTGGACGAGCTGTATCAGCGCTTCGACGGGGCCATTGAGGAGTACCCGCAGCTGTACAAGGTGGAGACCATCGGGGTGAGTAGGGCAGCGGGCCGGGGCGGAGGAATAGGGAAAAGGGAAAGCTGGAAGGGAAGGGAAGGGCACCAAGGGAAGTGAAAGCAGGCGCGGGAGACGGACAGTGCTTAGGGCTCTGTCACGAGGCTCGCCCTGAAGCTGCCAGCCCCAACGCTTGCATGCCACGCTCTTCACGCGCACACAGGACGCATACATGGTGGTGTGCAACGTGACGGTGCCGTGTGACGACCATGCGGACGTGTTGCTGGAGTTTGCGCTGCGCATGCACGAGGAGGCCAGTCGGGTTGCCAGCAGCCTGGGGGAGCCCGTGCGCATCCGCGTGGGCATGCACTCGGGCCCGGTGGTGGCGGGCGTGGTCGGCCGCAAGATGCCTCGCTTCTGCCTGTTTGGCGACACCGTCAACACGGCCAGCCGCATGGTGAGCCGGGTGTGGAGGTGGGGGTGGTCGCGTGTGTAATGGCACGGCTCTCTCATACACTTTCATGTTTGTGTTCCTACGTAGACTTGTCGCTCCTTGCCTGTGGTGTATACATGTGTCCACCTCACGTGCACCTCACCTCGCCGCTCCAGGAGTCCCACGGCGAGGCCGGCCAGATCCACATCAGCGAGGCCTGCTACAGCTGCCTCCGGTCCAAGGAGCGCTTTGAGATCCGGGAGCGAGGCAACATCACTGTCAAGGGCAAGGGAACCATGCGGGTGCGTGGCTGGGTCGGCGCACTAGCCAGAAGCGAGTAAACCAGGGTAAACCACACCTGAAGCTAGCACATAACCTTGAGTGCAAGATGATACCGTTTCGCTGCATACGGCGGTATGACACCTGTGCCCTGTACGTGTTTGTGCATGCACGCCGCAGACATTCCTCATTGCACCGGCGCAAAGGCCTGGCAGCCCATCCCTCAGCCGGCGGCCGGCGCGTGCGTCGACCTGGCATAGCAGCGCCAGGGACTGCGTGGCGGACCTCAGCCGCCTCCCCTCAGGCAGCGCCAATTACTCCTTCAGCATTGCGCAGCCGCCGTTCACCACCGCAAACTCAACGTCGGCTGGAGCAACAAAAACGGATGAGGGCTCTCCCAGCGGGGGCACCATGGGTTCACCGTCCTCGCCACTACTCAACAGCGGCGGGGACGGCCGTGCCATGTCCCGACAGCTGCGGGCCATGTCCCCGAGTACCAACCCGCTGGCATCTCTTGCAAGCAGTGCGAGCCGCAAGTTCTCCCAACCAGCGCTTGTCCGAGTCTCAAGCGGCTCGCAGATCGGGCGAGGGGAGGGGCAACTTCTCAGCCGCCTCGAAAGCATGACCCTCGCGCGGACGAGCAGCGGTTTTCTCGGCAGTGACGGCGGGAGCCGGGAGGCGGGAGCGGGAGGCGGACGGGAAGCGGGCGGGAGGCCTAGTGGGGCATTGAATTCCTAGTACAAGCAAGAGCAGAGGGTGGTGAGAAGCCTAGTGGGGCATGATAGAGGATTAGAGGCGTTGAATGGCGCCGTGCTGACGTGCTGTGAACTGATCGAGAGGGAAGGCCAGCTGTCCGTGCCTGTGCGCCCCAGAGGCCACTCATGTATGGATACTGGTGTTTTGAAGAGATTGGGTTGGGATTAGGCAGGATGTCGCGGGGAGACTGCCTTGGACAACGGGCCGCCAGCCGTGTACACACTTGTACACACGCGTGTACAACAGTGTAAAACAAACGCCTGTACAGGTTCTGGATCCTGGGAGTCCTGTCTTCGTTAGCTGGTTGGGCGGTCTGGAGAGAGCATATGAGTGACAAAAGCTTGCCAGTTAAGCAAGTCGAGAGGCCCTGGTACTGTGGTAGAACTAGTGTTTCGGTGCCTGGCTGCATGCTGGCCTGCATGCTGATCGCGTCTTTAAAGTTAAACAGTGGCACTTGCACTTTCATTTTTCATTCCATTTAAACATAAATTAGCGCTACAGTTTACACGCGCTTCGGGTAGACAAATGTCTGAAAGCTACGCGCTCGGAGTGGACGTCGGGACGCAGGGTCTCAAAGTTGTCGTATACAGCATTTCCACGCATGAATTAGTTAAGAAGGCTGGTGTAGCATACGATATCACCAAGACAACTATACCTGGGCGCGCGGAGCAGGACCCGCAGGTTTGGATAAGTGGCACGGTTACAGCCATCGCAGAGGCTCTCAATGGCCTGGACCGCTCCTGCGTCAAGGCGCTTGCCGTGTCGGGGCAGCAGCACGGTCTGGTGGTACTGGGGGAAGGCGATAAGGTGAGGCAGGGACCCAAGGGCACGGAAGCCAGCAGGACGGGCGGCGTTGCGCCGAGGCCCTGCCGGAGTCCGTCACAGGCGCGGCCGTCCAGCTAGCACTCTCCGGGCCCAATGCAGGTGCTTCGCCCGGCCAAGCTGTGGTGCGACACTGAGAGTGCCGCGGAGGCGGAGGAGCTGTCAGCCAAGTTTGGGTGGAAGCTGGTGAGAGTGGGCCGCCTGCGTTGATGCATGGTGCTGACGAATGTGCAGTTGCGTGGGGCCGATCAAGAAACACGGACAATGCGCACAAGCCTTACCTGAAACCACGCTTACCCGCACTGGCTTTGTCTAGCTCACTCCACCTTTTCATCATGATTCCAACAAATCCAAACGGCACCCCGCTCCACATCTGCGACGCAACGTGCACATTACACGATAGGTTCCTAGCTTCACGATTACCAAGCTGCTCTGGCTGCAGCGACACGAGCCCGACACGTACGCCGCCGTGCGGAGTGTGCTGCTGCCACACGACTATGTCAACTGGTGGCTCACCGGGCGCAAGATCATGGAGGTGGGGAAGCGCAGGAGTGGGATGGGGTGGTCGGGACGGTCAGAGTGCACCATAGCGGTACATGTGTGAGGGACAGCGGCTGGCCGCGAGTCTTCAAGATCACTGCGTAACGCTGTCGCATAGCACCCGCAACCGCATGGCTAACTGAAGGTACCGCTCCCAAAACCCTGGGTGTGTGGGACAGCTGGGTGATGCCAGCGGCACAGGTGTGCTGGATGTGGAGGGCCGGCGCTGGGACACAGCCGCTATGGATGCGGTGGACACACGGCTGCGGGAGCTCTTCCCGCCACTGGTGGATTCGCCTGACCAGGTGCGCTGGGACTGTGGGCGGGGCTGCCTGCTGGGCCGGTAGGCGGGAGCGCCACCTGGTGGCAAGCAGCGAGCATGCTACTTCACGCCTATGTTTGTTTGCGGCAGCGCATCCTCTCCATGCCTTATTATCTCGGCTCTATACGTTTTGGCGCTCCTCGCTTTACCTTGCCAGGCCATCGGCACGGTGCGGCCGGAGGTGGCGGCACAGCTGGGCCTTCCCCCCGGCGTGCTGGTGGCGCCCGGCAGCGGCGACAACGCCATGAGCGCGCTCGGGGCCGGAGCAGCCACGTGAGCAGTGGTGCTGGCAGGGCGGCTCGGCGGCTTGTTTGGGCGTGGTTCCCTGGCGCAGCTCAGAAATGGCTGGAATAGCTGTGTGCTTTGAAGGTGCAAAATAGTGTTCATTCAAGTACTGTATGCGCCTTGCCTCAACAGGGACGGAGCCACCGTCATCTCCCTGGGCACGAGTGGCACCATCTTTGCCAAGAGCCCCACCGCCATCCTGGACCCCACGGGTGTGCCTCTCGCGTCGCTAGCTGGAGCAGTGCTGGTCATCTGTTGTTGTGCGGATGGGTTGTCCTGTTGTCAAACTGCTATCTTCAGGGAGAACCTGCCCCTGTTGCGCTACCCTGAATTACATTATGCGCACCCTGGCGCCCCGCCGGCCGCCGCAGGCGTCATCTGCCCGTTCTGCGACGCCACTGGCAACTACCTGCCGCTGCTATGCACCCTCAACTGCACCCGCGTGCTGGAGGAGGTGCGTGGGTGGTTTGGTGGGAGGACGGGCCCCTTGAGGCCCTGGCGGCAACAAAGGGGACGCACGCTGCTTCGCCAGCGCGCGGGCGCCAGGCCCGCGACCAAGAGACAGTAACCACTTCTTCTGCACTCTGCCACTCATGCCGGGCCCCCCTGGATACCGGGCGCCCACTGTCACCAGCCTGCGCTGACTGCCGCACGTGCTTGGGCTTACCCCATGTCCACACAACCCTTCGCCCACCCTGCGCCGCCTGCAGGTGCGCGAGGCGTTCGGGCTCGACCACGAGACGCTGACGGAGCTGGCGGAGGCTGATGCGTCGGGACCGGGCTGCGGCGGCGTCACGTGGTTGCCGTACCTGATTGGCGAGCGCACGCCGTGCTGGCCGCACGCGAGCGGCGCGCTGCTGGGGCTACGGCCGGGTGCGTGTGCGTCTGCGTGTGCGTGTCAGGCGGCATTAGGGGAAAATCGTCACCAACTTAGGGCAGTGGTTACACTTCTCGCTGAAGTTGGGACGCGGCTCATTACACCCGCCGCACCATGCCCGGGCCCTCGAGCCTCTAACTCCTACCTCCGCACCTGCCACTCCACAGGCTGCTTGCGCCCGGGGCTGCTGTACCGGGCCGCGATGGAGGGCGCCACGCTGTCGCTGCTGGCGGGCTTCCGGAGCATGGTGGCGGCGGGGCTGCGGCCGGGGGCGCAGCTGCGACTGGTGGGCGGCGGTGCCAAGAACCGGCTGTGGTGGGTTGCGTTTTTAGCAAGTGCGTTTCTTTTGCTGTGGTCGTTGCGCGTCTGAAGGGGCCGGGCGGCCGGCGGCCCGTATGTGTGCCTAGGAGAAACAGGCACGCACACCGTGAAGAAAGCTGGACCCTTAGGCCTCATCTCTCACCGCAGGAAGCAGATTGTGGCGGATGCCTTTGGGATGGAGGTGGTGCTGCCGGCGGAGCCAGACTCAGCAGCGCTGGGGGCGGCACTGCAGGTGGGAAGCTAGCGCTGAACATGCTGACACCGTGCCCTTACTCTGCGCCTCTCCATGTTTCCCGCCTTCCATGAGATGCAAAGGCACAAGACCAACGATCCATGTGACAGAAGCCGCCACCTCACCGTATCTCCACCTACTGCAGGCCGCTGCCGTGCTCGAGGGCGTGAGCGTCTCTGACTACGTCACTCAACACCGGCCACCCATGCTAGGCCAGGTGGGGCTATCGGTTGCGCCTTCACGCATGCCGGCACCAAAGTAGCATTCTGTGGCTTTCCTCCTTGCCGGTGCACCATATTACATCTCGCAATGCGTGCCGTCAGGCTCATCCCCCGCCCTTGCCAAAGCATCGCGCGCGCTGCACGTCCCCTTGCTGTTTCTACACCATTGCATATAATGGTGAAGGGCAGCAGTTCATTGGTCTGATGGTCGTATTGTTGCGTCCTGCGTCTTCAATCCTGACACAGGTCCTCAAGCCGAATCCAGCGCACAGGTCGGCGTATGATAGGGCCCTGGCCCGGTTTGAGGCGCAGGCGCAGCAGCTCTTCGGACGCGCGTAAAGGCGGTATGTCAGATAAGTGAGACAAGATAGTCGCAGCGTCAGGTTTCGTCCCTGTTTACGGGAACAATGTGAGCCGGACCGTTGCCAGACATGTATGTTCAGAGGATTGCAGTGCTGACCGACATTCACTCGCACGTAAGGGGGCTGGGGGAGTCGGGAGGGGCACGTCGTAGGGGTGGGAGCCGCCTGCATAGCCTTATGGGCTTGCGGCTGAGCGTCGGGGGGTTGACAATTGCATGTGCGTACCGGTTTGTGCCTACTGTGTGCGGCGAGGGGTGACCGATGATGGCGTTTGGTTAAGATGGGCGCCGTCGGGGGCAGGGGGGGGGAGGGTTCGTGGATCGGTTCGGTGCGCCTGGCTGCATCCAGATCAGCGAGTCCACGTGGGCACCTCTCCAGCCGGAGGACCAAACGCTCTTTGACCCGCGGGGGGCGATCGAGTGGAAGGGCAAGGTCCACATGTCAGTGTATCTGCTCACTGGCGGGCCGGGGGAGCCGCCCATGCAACCATGTAAGGGACAGGAGCAGCAGCCGGAGGGGAGGAGCAGTCGCACGTGCCCACCACGGTGGGGGTGTCGGGTGTTGATTGTGAGGATGCGGCGGATGGACATTGCGGCGGCATGGATGATAGGTGCTGGGCGCCCTTAGCAGGAGCGTTAAGCGTCAGAGGTGAGATCTTTAAGAAAGGCTCAAGCGTGCGCTGGCGCTACCAGCAGGAAGCAAGCTGGCAATGCTGCGGACAGGCGTGAACTTAAGGAAGAAACGCCCGGTTACGAATCTCGCTTATCGGGTGGTGAAATGCATGGGGAGAGTTGTATGATCACGTTCGGGCACATATGCGGCATTGAATGTTATAAGAGAAGCAAGGCGATTCGCTGTACCTGCATGGGGGACCTGCATTCATGCAACCGGTCCTTGTATACCGTAGTGTAGGCAGTGCAGGCGATGGCTCTGACAAGGCCAGGCGTTTGGAGCTGCTGGCCCATGCTGTTACACAATGCGCCCCGCTCAAGCGGGCTGTCGTGTGATACCGTAGCGTGTCTGTGACTTGCAGCGCATGTCAGGCTTCCCGCGTTGTGCCCTGTGGCCTGTGCCTCAAGTGCACGCCCGAGGCACGGACGCACATGGAGGCCTTTTGGTTGCTGTGTGAGCCAGTCCAGTGAGGAGAGGAAAGCTGCAAAACTGAGCAGTGCGCATGATTAAATGCTTATCAAAGTGTCTGCATGGGCTGGGTTAGGCTGGGTGAATGGACTGAAGGGTGTCCTTATTGTTGGTCTGGAAATGGTGACGTGCATCCTGCATGACATAGCTGCATGTGTTGCACTTGCATGCACTACTGAGGACGATTGCACGGCTGAGGAAGGGAGGTGGCACAGCGAAGTCCAGGCCTGCGTGCCTGCGGGGCACTGCCCATCAACTGTATGTGCGGACAGCTGATAAGTGCGCGTCCACGCAACGCAGGAATTCGGTTGCGGGAAAGATTTGAGTAACACCTGTGTCCGCAGGCCTGACGTCACGTCTAGGGGAACCAGAGGCCCGCCCACCATGCGGTAGCCATGAACATCGCCTGCAAATTCCTCAGCCGCACTTCGTGTTTGTCGCGTCTGTCCGCACTTTGATCTACCCGTCCACCTACTTCAGCGTCCCATACTTCAACTGCATGCGCCATGCTTTGGCGAGCCAGTCACGCGCCATCCAGGCCACCAACCAGCCGGCGCAGCAGCTCTACCATCTAACCGCCACGCTGCCCCTTTGGTGGTTTCACCCAAGCCTTGGAGACAGCCTCCGCCGCCGCCTTCGTCACGTCCTGCGCATGAGCAAAACGTCAAAGGGGAATCGTCAGCCGCCACTCCTCCCTGTGTCCTGCCGGCGGCGGGCGACACGTTAGACGCAGTGGGAGGCTGACGCTGCTCTGTGTCGTTGCGCTCCCTTGCCCAGATGCACACCACTGTCCACACACCCCACTAAACACGCACCTGTAAGGCCACGCCCCCAGCGTTTTGGCGGTTGGCGGCGCGGTTGCTGCCAAACTCCCGTCGGTTGTGCTGCTTGCCGATGCGGCTGCCGAACTGGATTGCACGCTTCACACGTGACGCCGCCTCCGGCAACCCCAGCAGCGCCAGCGCGCGCCGCAAAACCTGCTTGTCGCCGCGGCCCGGCGGCTGGATGAAGTCTGCGGCGTGTGCAGCGGGGAACATCGTGAGGTAATCCTGCCAGCACACGCGTAGCAAGCCTACAGGATCTCTTGGTGTCTACAAAACGCGGCCCGTAGCGTCCTAGAAAGCCGCTAGAGCCGAGCAAGCGCCGCCGGCGACTCACCCACGATGCTGCTCAGCCGCGCCCTAAGCAGCAGCTGCATGACGGACTCATCCAGGAATGGATGTCGCGCCTCGCGACCCCAGTCCGACACCAGCCGATCATCACGTCCCAAGTTCCGGATCCAAAGCCGCCGCACGTCCAGCTCCAGCTCCGCCGCCAGCGCCCGCCATCCGCCGGCTTCGCCGATGCTTGCGGTCGCGCCCTCATCGCCAACACCGCCATCAGCGCCATCGGCGCCACCGACCGCCGCCGCCGCAGCGGCGCCGTCGCAAGGCTCGCTGCTGCCTAGCCTGAAGCGGGTACGGTGGCGGCCGTAGCCGCCGCACTGCTCGTCCGCGCCATGCCCTAACAGCACGACTCGCGCAGGACTGCCGTAGTACGGCAGCAGCACCTCTTCATTGCTAGGGCCATTGCTGCCGCCGCTGCCAGCAGAGGCCGCTGCGCGGCTTCCAGCGACACGCAGGGCCTCCCCTGACGTGGAGGCAGGACCCTCAGCTGCAGCCGCCGCAGGCACGGTTGCGGCATCAGCAACGGCGTGGCAAGGCGGTGGCGGCGGCAGCCGCAGGTTGCCCTGCCCCGACGCCGCCAGCCACAGCGCTGCGCCAATATTCAGATCCATCACCGTGTGTGCGGGCCGCAGCAGCGACAAGATCCGCATCCTGGAACAGCCCAGAACAGGGCATGATCAGGCGCCTCAAGGACCAAACAGCATACGTCAAGGATACGATTAACTCCCTCTACTACGGCAGACCAGACCGTGGGTAAAGCATGCGCCGGCTGCACTGTACCGACACACACACACACCAGCAGCCGACGAGAGCGCCCCGCCCAGGCCCCGCATACACACGCACGATACCGGTAGCCGTGCCCACGGCACAACCCAGCCCCATGCACGCACTTGTGCCTGTCCACGTCCTCCAGTGTCGCATCCACCTCCAGCAGCCGCCACGGCCGGCCCGGGCAGGCCTGCGCCAGCTCCCGCAGCGCGCAGCGGGCGGCCCCGCGGTCAGGCGACTTGCCGCCGTCGAAGCATACGTTACACAGGTCTGCAAGGCACGCGGCCAAACTCGCTTCAGCTGTGCTACCTGCCACTACAAGCGCTTCTGGCAAAATGGCGTCACCAGCGCCCCGGCACGCCGGGGGCAGGCATGCGTGCAGGAACTGTAGCCGGCTGAATTCACATGGACACGACACGGAGGACTTGCGCAGTATGCCGCCCTGATAAGTAAGTGTGCCAACGGTGCTGCCTGGCAACCCACCAATCGGGAAGTCCAGTGGCAGCGCCCTGTGGGCCAGCGCTGCCAGCAGCACAGAGTCCACACCGCCGCTGAACAAAATCATGACTGGTGGCGGCGGCTGTGGCGCCAGCGGTGCAGCGCCGCCTGCTACTGCCCCTGCGGCTGGTGTTACTGATGCAACGGCCCCGGTTGGCACCGCTACAGCCGCAGCATTGTAGGCTTGCGGGTCGCTTGCACGCCACGAGGGCCAGGGTGGGCAGCTGGAGCCTTCTGCGGCTACCGTCGCCGCCGCCGCCGCCGCAGCGGCAGCTTTGGCCACAGCTGCCCCATATGCAGCGGAGGGGTGCGGCGAGCGCGGCTCAATGCAGGCGCAGCGCACCCGTATGGCTGCCTGCAATTCGGTCGAAACAAAAAGCGCAAGGGACAACGGTTCGAAACAAAACTCGCAAGGCATCCAAGGGCAAGGCGCACGCGCTCCGTTACTCCGCCCGGCTTACCAACATCACATTCAGCAAGCCTACAGCCAGCTGGTCGACGTGACTGGCGATATCTGGACTGCGGGGCAGTGACATGGGACGCACGAGGGCGGCCGCGTCGTCTGCCGCCCACCGGTGCGCTGCAGCCGCTGCGCCCTGGGCCCCGTGCGCCTCGCCCGCCGTCACAGCAGCTGCCTCGAGTGCATCCGCACCTCCTGCCACCGCGGCTTCAGCACCCAAGTCAGTATCTGCACCAGCGCCGCAATAAGCGCTCTCGGCGCTCGAGCAAGCAGCTGTGGGCAGGAGGCTCTCCGCACGGCGGTAGGCCTCTAGCTCCCGCAGCAGCGGGTCCCGCCAGCCGTGCCGCAACACGCACAGCTGCAGATCCCCGCCACTGCCTCCGGCTGCGCTACAACCGCCGCCACCGTCGCTCCTACTGCTGCCGCCGCCATTGCGTCCCGCGTCAGCTGCTCCCGCTGCATCACGCGTACCCGCGGGCAGGATAAACTTGGTGTGGATGCACTGCCACCGGTTTCCTGTCGCCGCACTGTTCACCGTTTCCTCCTCTCTGCCTGAGACCGCGGGGCCGCCGCTGCTGCCTGCCTCAGCGCTGCCGTGGCCTCCGACCCCGCCACCGCCCATGCTCAGGCCCAAGTCTATGCTGTACAGCCCCGGTGGCAGCTCCGTCCAAAACCCATCCGACCCTGACGGCTCGTCACCGTCCTCCTGTCCGCCCCCGCTCGCCGCCGCAGACTCTGTGACTGCGACGGCTCCTGCGCGACCCTGGCCATCTGGCTGAGCCTCCGCCTCCTCCTGCCCCTGCCCGTGCGCCCGCTGACTGCCATTCGCCGCGCCCAATCCCACGCTCGCGGTACCGAGCTCCGAGGCGGACGACATGAGCAGCCGGGGCTCCGCCGCATCCGGCCAGTGCACCAGCAGGCTGCGGCGGCCCAGCACATCACGGCCGAACCAGAGCCGCTGCCGGTTCGGGTCCCAGAACAGCAGCGCCCAGGGGCCGCGTATGGGGCCCAGGACTTCGGGCACTGCACGGCATCAGGATGCACATGGGAGACCCGCAGGGTGTCGGCGTCAGGGACTTACAAGGACCCGCGCTGGGTGAAAGCGCATATCATGGCGCGTGTCTCCGGGCTATGGACGCCTGAGCCTTGGGCTCACCCGCGTCACCAGCTGCCGCAAGCTCACGCAACAGTCGGGCGCCGTCGTTCGTTCCGGGGGGCACATCCAAGCCGCCGAAGATCTCACCTGCGGGCACCACACCACAGGATGACTCCCCGTGTAAGCGGTGTGAGCAGCTGCGTGCTGGCTCACTGCCATACTACGAACTGCCGGGCGTGGCGTAGTCTTTGCTCCATGCGTACCGTTGAAGCAAAGGACGTGTCCCTGCTCGCTAATGCTCGGGCTGACGCAAGGGTGGCGCCCGCGCAGCTGGAGCAGTGTGGCAGTTAGTCGCAACACGGCGTGCCCAAGCGCTGCGTCAACCTGTGAGGTGCGTTCCGTTCCGGTTGAGCACGTGCAAACAAACGACACTAAGACACTGCGGTTATGAAAGCCTCACAGCCGATGCCGGCACACCGCCACGGCGGGCTAGCCCGCACCTGCTGTGTACCCAGGTGGTCTGGCCCGCGCGCGTGGAGACCAGTCTCCAGCGCGGGCCGCAGTATTGCCACCGCACTGGGTCCGTCACCCAGCTGCGCAGCGTGCAAAAGCTCCAATGCAATGCCACACATAATATGTTCGGCCGACTCCCGCTTGCGCACCGAAGCAGAGCGCCAGTGATTTCAGATTACGAAGTTCGGGTTTTCCCGGTGAACTGAACCTGGCATGAGGTCATAACATGATTTTAAGGCATCGAATGTTATTACGGAATGTACCGTTTTCTGCAGCTCACTAGTGCCGCGCACGAAGTAATGTGTCATTTTTGGGAGACGCGGATGGGCCTCTGACGACCCCCCTTCCGTGTGACTTATTGTCCTGCTCAATTGCTAGTGATGTCGCGTGTAGCGCGAGTTTTTAAATAAACAGTAATGTGGAGCATCGACGCATATGACTTTGGCACGAACAGCTGTAAGGAGCCGCTGCTTTTATCAACAAGCTGATTTGCCCATCGCGTTATAGAGCGACTTTGCTGGGTATCTTAGTTGGTAGTGGCAACCTGGCCTGGTGTCTGTGGCCCTCGGTGCAGAGTCTCCAAACGGTTTCCTGGCTGCGCCGGTCACGAGCTGTGCCCAACTCCCCCTGTCACGCTTGAATGTGGTAAGTAGCTATTGTCACACGGTGCTGGGTATCCTAATACATGAATAGACAATCAAGCTTGACGGGCTGCGCCGGCCGACCGGCGCTGCCGTTCCGAGCGGCGCCTTGAAAGTTGTTGTCCCTTAATGCTGTGCAGAAGTGGACTGTACAGAAAATACCACTAACTGGACCAGGCGCTTGCAACGCGTTTGTTGCAAGAATGCAAACTTTGTCAGACGTGCATGCGCCGGAGTCCGCTCTCTATTAGAAGCTCAGCCGCCCTTTTCAGGGGCATGCTCGCACGAACCTGCAGGAGTGTATCTTCAAATGCTCCGCAGCCTGCAGACATGGTTCAGCGGCAGGGTTGGGGCTCTCCTGGCGCCGCGCGCCCTGTCCGGCCCATACCTCCACAGGGTCCTGTTGCTGAGGTGAGAGCTTGGGTGAGAGGGACTCCCTCCCCTACATAGCGGACGTTACATGCGAAGCTACGTTGCTATGGTCTTGTTACAAACATTGACACCCCTGACAAGGTGCCGGGCTGCGCCTGACAGAGAAGCCCGACAGACGCAAGCCGCAGTCTGCAGCACCGGTGCTGATCACCTGGCATTCCCCTTGCTTTCCTTACGCCCGCAGGATCACGTACGTGTTTCTTGCATTGTACGAGATGGACAAAAGCATATCGTACATTGGTAGGGTACTAAGGCAGTAATTGAGTGTTACCGTCATTGCGGAGGGTGGTGTCGTGTGCGCAAGACAGGAATTGTGTATACCATTAAAACACACCCTAGTGACACGAAGGAACCCTTCGCCACCAGCCACACGAAGCAAGCCGCCGCCATTAGAAACGCACTCTGCCATACTGAAAACCAAAACACCCTGCACCTCACTTGCTTACTTTTCATCCCAAAGCGCTTACACGTTGTGGTCCTGCCCTCCTTGCAGCGCTCCAGGGTGCCCTCGCCTGGGGCCCTTTGGACCGGACCATTCTGCTCATCATGGGAGCACCGGCCGTCGCCTCCATCATTGGTCTGGCAATGCCGCTGCTGGCCCTGCCCGCCTATGAGCGGCACTGGACCGAAATTCACCGCGCCATCTTCTTCACGGTCGTGGCGGCGCGAGCAGCTGTGCACCTGCTGAGCGCAGCCGCCGGTGGAGGGCGGCCGTGGCTGCAGTACGGCCCTCAGCAACACCTGCTGATGGACTCGACACTGTTCGCTGTGCACCAGGTGCCGTGGGTACTGCGCGGCAGCTCTGGGGACAAGGGGGACGAAGAGATCAGGCGGAACCAGCTCTCAGAGGGGCCCGGTCGCGGGGGGGGGGGGCATCCAGCTGGGTCTGCACTTTGCAGATACATAGCGGGCACTAGCAGCAGGACCACAGCGATACGGAGCAACCGGTGCAGGCTAGCTAGCTAGCTCAGGGGCTGGATAAGATGCGCTGGTGCGCGCAGATCACATGTGCCAGTTCTGTGAATTGTCTGTTTAGGATACTGATATCGTGGCGGCAATGCCGCATTGTCTTTCCCCGCAGGATTCCCTGGATGAATACGCACCGAAGCTGGCTTTGATGTTGGCGCTGTACTCGTTTGGGGGTGCTGGCTCCGCGGCGCACGGGGCCGTGGTGGACGTGGTGGCAGGGCCTGACGCCGGCGGCGGCAGCAGCCGCGCCGCTCGCGGCGTGGGCACCTCCTACTCATACATCACGGCTGGGGAGTTCTACGTGTCATGCCTGCTGCTGGCGTTGGTGGTGTCGAGGTGCGTGCACGTGCATCGCCACGCATGTCAGTGCCCTTGTACCGTGCATGGAGGCACGGAAGGCACTGCGGGGAACACCCACTGCAAAGAACGCAGCAGGTGCTTCCTGACTGGCCGTCGCTGCCACGCGCAAACCACGAGTGCAAGGTGTCAAACTTGCCGCATTTGCACCCATGGTCCCCGCAGGCTGTACGGCCAAGTCATGGGGCCGCGAGAGCAGCCGCTCTTCCTGCGGCAGGTGGCTATGCACATGCGCTCAACATCCTCCGTCGCGCTACAGACAAAGCAATCACAGCAGCGCCTTTGCTACAAGCGAGCGTACTTGTTCAAGTTGGCGGCGGTGAAGGGCACGCAGGCGCTCACGCTGCTGTCGTATGCGGTGCGCCAGGCCGCGCTGGCGTGGGCGGCACGGGGCGGCGACGGCACAGGCCAGCAGGTGCGCGTGAGTCAGCAGCGGCGGTTGGTTGGTTGGTTGGTTGGGGATGGACATCGCCAGCCGACCAGGGGACCGGCAGCAGCAGTGATGGTGGGAGCAGTCTGGGCACCGTATGCCTGACTGCATGGCTCTGCAGTGAGCTAAGGGAAACTGGAGGAAGGCTTGCGTGGACGAATAGCTTCTGAGCGCGCCCATTGATATTGCCATTGCTCTTAACGTAGGATCGAATGCCCGAACGCCTGGTATCCCTTGCTCCCCAGCTTGCATTGCAGGCCGTCATGGCTGGTTGCGGCGGCGCGCTACTTGCGGCAAGCGTGCTGGTTGCCCTGTTCATGAGCGGCCCCGGGGGCCTGTACCACCGCCACGGCCGAGCCATCAACGCGCTGGCACTCATAGCGTGTGCCTCCGCGCGAGTTGCGCTGCTGGTGCTGGAGGGGCATGGGGCTGCGGAGCATGCAGCCTTCCATCATTTCATGGTGAGTTGTAGGCATGGGTGCATGAGTTTAGACGGTGGCCTGTTTGATGGGCGCCTGACTACTCGCTGCTGTCCCTGGAAGGAAGCAATGAGGCTGAGGCAAGCAGGCTTCTCCCAGGCAGCCTCCATTCAGTTTCGCACGGTAGCCCTTTCCTTACCGGGTTTGGCTTCTGGGTTCTGCCCTTGCCCATAGGCTATCTGTTTCAGCCTGATGGTCAATGAGGAGCCGCGTGCAGCTTTTGCGGCTCAGCTCGTGGTCTTCTGCTGCACCTTCAAGGCAGTCAGTGCTGCCGGGGACTGGCATCCCGGCGGCGGCGGCTCGGCGGCGTGCGTTCCGCCGCCGCCGGGTTCGGGCCCCTGGGCGCCTCTGAGCTCTGCAGCTAGCTGCTTCCTTCTGACACGGTGCGAGTTCTGGTTCCTCTGTGCAGCTGCGGGCTGGCTACACAACTGGGTGCGCGTCGGAAAGTGGATTAGCCAACAAGAGCAGGATGCAGCGGCTAAGAGGGAAGCGGCGCGGGTCGCGGTGTGCTCGCTGATGGCAGCTCAAAAGGGGCAGCAGAAGGTTACCAAGGGCGGCGGGCGGTTGACAGGGACAGGCGTCGCGCTGGTGTCCGGTGATGGCACCGCGCCTGACTCTGGAACAGAGAATGGCAGCAGCAGCAGGCGGCAGGCAGCAGGAGGCAGCGCCGGACATAGTCCCCTGCATAGCAGTAGCCGCACGGCAGTTGCGGCGCCTGCGGCCGTGGAAAGCCGCGCGCGCCTCTTTGCCAAACAGCATGCTGCAGCTGCTGCGGCGCCGCGGCAACCTTCTGGTGCGCATGAGGCAGCGGCGGTTGGCCAAGCAACCCCAACGGCGCCCGATGCGGAAGCTAGGGCGCAAGCGGAAATGGTGGGCGTGCCTGCTCACCGGCCGAGCCTTCCCGGCACGCAGTTGCAACGGTTGGCCTCGGCTGGGGCCTTCTCTGTCACGAGCTCTACGGAGCTGGGCCTCTTCGGTGGAGACGAAGCGCTGATGGGCGAATACAAGCAGCTCTTCCCTGCACCGGCGCAAGCCCCGGTCGTCCTCCCTTCGGCGGTGTCATCCCAACAGATGCTAAGGCCGCCGGAGGTCGTGTCGGCAGGAGACGGGCCATCAACGCGCATGCAGTATGGTGGCGAGCCCGTAGGCTTCCAGCTCAATGACGAAGATGACATTGATGGGCAGGGACCCTCCGTGCAGGAGCCAGTCGCGCCTGCCGCCAGCGCTTCTCACCTGCCTGGCGCCGCCAGCAGCGGCGCCCGGCCTCCGTCGCGGCCCGTGCGGAGGTCGTTCAGTGAAAACGTGCCAATTCGTGGCTTCAGCATCACCAGCTCGCGCAGCCCCTATTGTCATGATCAGAGCGTTGGCATCGGCACTGACGGCTCCAGCAGTGGCACGGGAGGCGTGGCGTCGATCACGTCGCCCACGGGAAGCTCGGCAGTCGCTACCGCGGCCGCCGCGCCGTCCCCAGCTGCGTTCCTGCCGTCAACCAGCTTTGCCGGCGGCGGCGGCTGCCGTGTGTCCGGGGCAATCCCCATGGTGAACCCCGCATCCAACCGTGGCACTGCCGCACTGCGACGGCGGCGAGCGGGAACCATGGGTCAATTGACCTTCAACACGGGCACAGCCTCGGCGGGGTTGGCAAGTGGTGTCAGCTTTGATGCTGTGAACCCTCGTGCCTCCTTCTGCGGTCAGGCCTCGGCTGACGGCACGTCTGCGTCTGTGGTGAGTAGCGGGGGCTTGGGTGTGCACCCGGCCCGCTACGGCTTAGCGCCGACAGTTTTCACGACCGCGGCGGCCGCTATGGGCAGTCCCCAGCAGTCGTCGCCGCCACTTCCGAGTCCCTCCGGCAGCGGGGCTCCGCGAATTGCTGCGCTTGCAGCCACCGCTCCTAAAGTTGACACGTCAGGCGCGGAGCACGGTGGCGGCGGCAGCGGCCGCAGCATGGAGCCAAGCACGCATGCTTCGACGGCTCTCGTCCCTGGCGTCAGCGCGCCGCTCTCGTGCATCACACTGCGCCAGTGGCGCTCCGAGCGCAGCCTTTTGCACAACGCTCGCGAGAGCCCAGCCAGCAGCCACCTGAATAGTGGCCAACAACAGCAGCTCGACACAGGAGGAGCGGACGCGACGGCTTCTACAAGGGCGAGCTGTGACATCGCAGGCGCAAGGCTGGCGGCGCGAATGCTCCGCACGCCGCAAAGCCTCGGCAGCACGCGGACAGGAACACGCTCCGTCGCCAGCATCAGCGACCCGCCCTCGCGGCGCCCGACCATTGCGGGCATGGCGGCAAGCGGCGAGCCCGAGCTGCCATTCCCGGCCTCATCACCCGCGGAGATGATGCTGGCGAACTTGGAACTGGGTGTCACCGTCATCGTCTGCTTCGGTCAGCTGTTGGCGTCAATCCAGCAGTGCCCGATGCAGGATGCCACTGCCGCAACGGTTGCGGAGGCAGGCGCCGGCTGGCGGTGCCGCTTACCGCTGCTGCTACTGGCCGCGCAGCTTCTGATCTCGGCCGGTAATGCCGCATGGCACGCCTTTGCGCAGCACCGGCTGCTGGAGCCGAAATGCCAGGGCGGGACAGAGGTGGAGGCGTCGCGGCCTGCACTGCGCGTGCTACAAATTCTGTCTGGCGGCGGGAGGACGTCACGGCGGATATGGGCCCTCTTCGTGAGGGTTCCGTTGGCCGGCTCCCTCACGCAGCTGGCGCTGCTGAGCGCGGGCGTACGGTGCGCGCCCACGGCGCTGCACGGCCTGCAGCTTGCGGCGTCGGCCTTCGCTGCGCACGGCGCGGCTAGCCATGAGTGTGCCAGTGCGCTGCTGCTGTCGGTGAGTGGCGAGCGGCTGATGCGCGCTTCGCCCTGCAACTTGCAGATCTACTCTGTGCCCTAACATGCACACAGTTGAAACGTTCCATTTTGGATTTCCTTGCCCCCGTTGTTCCTGTAGTCTTGCGCCTACTTGGCCGTGCATACGTTGGGCCGACCGGAGGCGCCGCTTCTGCAGCTGTGAGTGATCACAACAGTGGAACTGTTCCTAACAACCCCGGGGGTTGCACCGGTGTATGCATGTATAATATTTCGTGAGGAACGAAGCCGTAATAGTTGCATCTGCTTGCTGTGCAAATCTCTTTTGTTTGCAGGCTCCTAGACGCAGCTCTCTTCCTGACGCTTCCATGGCTAGTGTTCCTCGTCACTACGCTTGTCAACAGACGTATTGCCAGATGGACCGCGAACGAGCACTGCGCAGCGTTGGCCCGACGCTTTGGGTGAGTGCGCACAGTGTAAAACAAGAGACTGGACGGGTTAGTGCACGGCCAGGCGCGGTGCAATGCCTCTGCAGCACCGCCGAAATGTGTCCTGTATGTGTGTGTCCGCTGCCCGTTACCCACCCACCCCAGATGGTACACTTCTTTGTACCGTCGTTGCCATCCCCCCCCCGGCTTGCAGCGATACCTTCTATGTTTCACGGGGCAATGTAACTACCCTTGCTTGCCTTGTCACAGGCTGCCTTCCAACTTGCTGGATGGCGCCGCGGGTACGGCGGTGCTGCTACTGCTGCTGGCGCGCGCGACGCCGGTGGTCCTCGCCTGGCAGCAGCAGGGCATGCGGCTGCTGCACTCACGCCTGGCGGCTCTGGACATCCAGCTGGCGTCCAGCAGTGGCGGAGCCTCGGTGGTGGTGGCTGTAGCGGTGCCGCTCTTCGTGGCTGTAGCCGTGCTACAAGGCTTGCTACTGCGCGCGCCGCTGTTCTCGGACCCGCGAAAGCTGTGGTTCGAGCGCATGCATGCCAACCTGCTGATCTTTGTCGACGAGCTGCTTGCCGGCGACGGCAGCAATGAGGCGATTGTGGAGTCGCTTCGGCACGCTACAGCCGGGGCCTTTGACACGGCGCCGACGGGGGCTGGCAGCGTTGCTGCCGCAGGGCTCGGCATCGGAGGTGCAGCAGGCACAGTGATGGAGCTTGTGGTGCTTGATGAGGCGAGCTGGGGCACCACTGCAGAGGACGCCACAGTCACTTCGTACCTCGTGCACGGTAGCAGCGAGGCGCATGGGCTGCCGGTGCGGCGGCTGCCGCTGCGGGTGCTGCACAGCGTGCACCACGCGCTGAGCCACCAGGCGACGCTCTTCACCAACAGCCTGCCGGAGGCGGCGATGGAGGCGCGCTACGAGGACTGGCAGTTGATGCACCAGGTGCGAATGTCAATGCGGCACTTCTCACTTTCTCAAGCTGTCAAAGCTGGACACGGCATGCGGTGTTACTGGGCGGGGCGCCTGCTGCACGAGTTACGGAGGAGAGGGACCTGCTATTACATTACGCTTCATGTTGCTGATCGCAGACATGTGGGGCGGTCTCCCTCATGACTGTGCCTCTTCTGTATGGCGGCTGCGACCTGGGTGCGCTGGTGGTGAGCTGCCCCAAGGCGGGCGCCTGGGACGAGCTGGCGCGCAAGCTGCTCATGGACTTCGGACTGCAGATCAGCCAGGCTCTCTACACCCGAGCCACGCAGCAGCAGCTGGCAGCAGGTGGGGACTGGGGAGCGGGCTCAATTGGTGCTGTTCAGATGGGGCTGCCTTACGGCCTGGGGCTGCTGTCCCTGTTTCCACCGAGCTGTGGCGCCAGTCCTTGTGTCAATTGCCCCGTAACCTTCTTGACTTAAACAGGTGAAGCTGTGCTCAGTGATATGCTTCCGGGCCCTGTGGCGGAGATGCTGAAGCGCAAGGCGCTGCAGCACGGCCACGAGGACGGGGCCGCGGAAAGAGGCACACCCGGTGGTGCTGCTGGCGGGAAGTCTGCGCTTGTGTACAAGCAGTGGCACCCAGCGGTGTCGGTGCTGTTCGCAGGTGGGCTCCTACCACTTCTGCTCGCATACACAAAATGTCCATTGCGTGGACTGCAGGCATTGCGCATTGCATACGGTGCGTAATCTTCAAAGGCGCATCATGAAGTACCGCACTGTCTACCCTCCCAACCTGCAGATATTGTCGGCTACACGACTCTGAGCCAGAGCGTGGAGCCAGAGGAGGTGATGATGATGCTGCATGCGCTCTACACCAAGTACGATGCGCTCTGCACCCTGCACGGCGTCTACAAGGGTGAGCCAGGTCGGGGAGCGCTCCCGAGGGCGGTTTCTTGGCCGGTGACGGAGCCATGCATTTAGCGAGCAGCAAGGGGCTGAACGGGCTAGTCTTTTTATTATTAGACGACATGTGCTAATCCCGTTGTCCCCGACTGCCTCGCAGTGGAGACCATCGGAGACTGCTGGATGGGCGCCACCGGCCTTCTTGCGGAGGACCCGCGCCACGCATCGGCGCTGGTGGCGTTCGCAAGCGACATGTTTGAGGCGGCTGAATCCGTGCGGGACCCCTGCACGGGCAAGGGCGTACGAGTAAGTGCTTCACTCTGTTGTCGCACGCACAGTGGGAACAAGGGTTTGCAAAAGCGCCTAGGGCTGTGCCCGGCACGTGTACATTACTTGATCCGGTGCGACTTTGCTCCTCACGACGCCCCTCCTTGCTCGTCCCTTCGACAGATCCGCGTTGGCATCCATAGCGGCAGGGTGATGAGCGGGATCGTGGGCAGCATCCGTGCGCGGTACTGCCTCTTCGGCGACACCGTCAACACGTGAGTCACTTCAGACATTACTCAAACGCCTGTGCTATGCTTGATCTAGGGCCTTACCTCCTCCGTATGCACTGTCCGCAGGGCTTCTCGCATGGAGTCTACTGGCGTGCCTGGCTGCATCCAGGTAGGCAATGCACCTGTGATGGTGGCATGCTGTTAAATATTCAAGCACATGCGCATGTCAGTTGGTGTTGCGAGCACTCGTGCCGGCATGTCCACGTGCAAAGAAACCATGGATTCAGCATCAGACCTCACAAGCGCATTCACGGTGGGCAGGCCGACTGTAAGGATGCCGGCTTCGGCCTGCTTCTGTGTGTGCAGATAAGTGGTGCTACGCACGCTCTGCTGGAAGACGCAGAGCGGCAGCGCTTCCTGCCGCGGGGCCTGATCCCCGTCAAGGGCAAGGGCGAGCTCCCAACATACCTGTGGGAGAGCGGCTACAATGGAGAACCTCGTGAAGGCGCTCCTGCCTAGTATCGCAGTCACTGGGCGGGATCCAGCATGTACTGGATATTGTGATGTGATCGTGTGAACATGTGTGATTGGATGGATGAATGGTTGGACGCATGGGGGACGGGGGGGGGGCACTGTACAAAGACGTTCATGAAACATGCTATGAGTGACTGGGTACTCGGTAGTACTTGCGTTATGGGTATGTATGCTTACGTGCACCATTAATTGGTGAACGATACAAACCAGCCTGCTGCACATAATGCGCGGAGGTCCTGAAACAGAATGGTTTGAAAGCACATGGATTGCAGTGCAACGTGAGCCCGGGCAGTATCCTGCCATGAAGGACGTGGTTGAGCTTGCGCATGTTGCTGCAGTCCGACTGCTGTGATTTTACTTGCATCGACTTGATTAATGCGTGCATCCAGCCGCAAAGTCATGCCAAAGATTTACAAACTCTTATCTTTTAATAGCATTGCTGCATATCCCAGACTGGCTGGCTGACATTCAAAGCAGTTTGTTCGAATCCAGTGGAGGGACTTGACTAGGGACGTGTCAGCGTTGCGGTCTTTGTCGATGGGGGTTGTGTGGACAACGCGGGAGTTGGTGAGTTTGCGTGTGCGCTGCGCAGTTTAAGTTCCAGCGACAGTCAATTAAGGGTGAACAGTGTTGCAAAGATATAGGGGGTATTGCCGGTTATGCGAGCGGGAGCATGCTCCTGGTTTCAAGCTTGGCCATCACTCTTCAGTGCGGCACCACACTGCTGCGAGGGATGGTGCTCTGCAAATTTGGGGAGACGTACACCCGTCAGGCGCACGCCTTGCACCTTTTGTTGGGCGCTCAAGTTTGATGCAAGATATATGCCGTACACGGGACCCGGGAGTTGAGCCTTCACGGGGCACAACTTGTCGAGACGTGGTGCCGTGGGACCTGAAGCGGTTTGAGCAGTTGCTCGAGGCAACAGGGGCCCTCTTTTGTCGGTGTGCACGATACTGTAGACCTGTAGTGCTTCAAGTATTGGATTATGCTATGTACGGTGTGGCACGCGCACTTGCGGCAAACTGAAAGTCTCCTTACCAAACGCAGTAGCTGACTGTAATGGCCTGAAGGGAACCCTCCCCTGACCCTCACTGCCTCACAGTCAGGGAGTGTTCCACGCTGCGCGGTCGTGGGCTCACGTCAGATGAGGTGCCGTCCAAACTATTGACTAGTAGCTGCAGTGCGTGACTCTGTGAGAACACACGTCAAAAAATGACCATGTTGAGGCAGTTGAGCGGTTGAGCCTCCTAAATGTTTGCGGTGTACCAGATTGTTGGAAGGCTCGGGCTCAGAGAGCGCAGGCCCTCAGGTGCGTGGCTGGCATTGACACTGCCACGTGTAGGGGGGGGGTTCAGGGGTGATTTGAGTTCGGTGCTTGCCCACACGCACTTTGCACCGCAATGCACCCTTGCGCCGTCACAGGCGGCGAGAAGCAGCGTCTGTACCTGGGCATGGAGATGGTGACGGAGCCGGCTAGAGCCGCCAGTGTTTTTCCTGGACAGTGCAGCCAGCGGCAGGCAATGCCAGCGCCAGCCAGCTTGCATCATTCAATACACGTTGAACAGCATCCCATGTTCGATAGACGTCCGTGCACGTCAAAGAGGAGGCTACGCATGCCGCCGAATCAGGTCTCCATTACAGCGTCACCTGGACTCCATGCCGCCAGTGCCATCAGCGCCCTCGGTCGTAGTAACAGTGGAAACAGTACTGGGCTACACAATGGACGTTACACACAGTGCCATACAATCTGCCATACGCACTGTCGGTGGTAAAAAGGCCACGTGATCCCACTAGCGTCGTGCTATCCCAGTACACATGGAAGCATGGCACCTAATGGGCTTTAATGCCGCACACTTACGCCCGCCACCTCCTTATACGTCCAACAAGTACAATTGGTGCATGCAGAATCATTTTGCGGGGTAACACCGGGGTTGGCTAATGCCCTTTAAGTCTGAAGCAACACACATATCTAAAGTTCCTATCTTGCGAGCCAGTATCCCGGCTCCACCACTCATCTACCTGAAACCGCCTTACCTACACGCAGTAAAGGCGGCCCAAACGCACATATCGTCAATAGTAACATGGTACAGGAACGTCATGAGAGGACCGCAGGTCATTCTCGCTCTCGCTCTCAGGTCAGGCTTTTAAGCCGTTGGCATTGGCTGCGCAGCTTGTGGTGGCTGTTGGCTGCCGTGGAGCCGTCAGCCAGTCTGGGTCCAGGCTGATGGTAGTGTCATGTTCAAGTCGCGCCATCCGCTCATATCCACACCACAATCACAAACACTATAGAAACACAGTGTACCCCCTGTATGGACCGCGCCGCATTCAAGCGCGTGTCACCAGAATGGAGAGCATTATCCACAACGCGCAACCCCACTACTGCAATGCCAGAAAATGCTTGATTACCCGTTCCCAAGCTTCTCCCCAAGCCCAGACCAAGGACAGCTGCAGTGCCTCACAGCAATGCCATATGCCCCTCGCGCACGATTTCTGCTAGGTCGAGGTCCTCCTCCTCGCCACTCGCGTACACGATCCTGTGGAAGGCGGACAATGGTTTGCATTTAGCAGTGCGAAGCTGACCACGTCATTGCCACCAAAAGCAGGCACCGCAGACGGCCCATGAACAGCTTGCCCAACTGACACGACTGCGCCGGGCTTACTTGGCCTGTTTTGTCTTTGCGTTGACGCTGATTATCTCCACCAGGTACCACAGCTGGTTGTCGGGCCAGAAGAGCTGTGGGTTTACAGCGGAGCAGATGTGAAGCTATGGAGCACTACGGGAAACAACGGCGCGCATACTAGATGCGCATGGCCTCGTAATGGGCAGTTCCCGCAGCGAGGCAGAGCTGTTCTACCAACGCTACACGCCAGTACCATACCGGGTGTGCCGGCCACCGAGGCATTTACTGGCGCCTTCAAACCCCACCACTCATGCATTGCTTACCTCGGCTGCCCGCCCCTTCAGCGCCGGCGACACGTCGTCCGCTTTGAGAAGCCGCCCGGACGGGTACTTGCTCTCCGTGGGCCTCCCCTCGTCAAACTTCTTCCTTTTCACCACCGGTCCTGCCGTCCCGGAGGCCGGCGGTGCCGCGTTTTTGTATTTATTCCGCTGAGACACGCTCTCGAACAGGGTCTGGTGCTGGTTGATAAGCTTGAAGAGACGCAGCCTGCAACACCGCAATCGCCGGAGCACCCGAGCTTTCAATTCAAATCAATTCAGTATGCACGCCGCAGTGCGCTCTAAATTGCCTCTGCTTGAACCCGACTGCCTGTCTCGCCCGACCTGCCTTTCCCTCGCACCTTCCCGCGGCATCAAGCTTTACAGCATAGAAGAAGGCGACCGCGAGCAGCCATGAGTCCGAGTGAACCGCCACCAGAGCGACCCAGTCGCGCTGTCACACGGGGTGCGTCGGCGAAGCGTCAGCTGTGTCTGCATGCGCATTTCCATGGCCACTCCCTGCGAGTTGGGCGAAGCACCCCACGGCACAGCTTACCTTCTGCATGCCATCACGAGCAAAGTTTATCCCTAGGCACGGCTCCGGCAGCTCCGGCGGCACCTCCTCGGCTGGCAGCTCTACGCTCCACGTTCCCTCGCGAGTGCCTGCAACCGAGTGGCAAGAGTATTTAGGCAAGCAACATGCACGCCGATTGGAGCGGTGCGGGGCCTGGCGCCCAGTCGGAAACGCGTAGTTGACCGAGGCCCGAGTGCACCAGGACTCGGCTGGTCAGAAATCCCGCATTCTGCGCCTTAGGCCCGCCTACAGCACACACCATATAGGCACAGGTTGTCCTTCTCTGGATCCGCTTGTTGGTAGAGCTCTTCCAAGTCTGCACACCGCAAATGGCACCTCCGCAGTCAGGCCTCGGTTCGCTGAAACTAGCATCATCTCCCCTAAGCGGCTGTCTGTGTCCCATCTGGCGATGAGCAGCATCGCGTGCATTTTCGTCCTGCTCGCAGCATTTCACATTCTGCACTGCGCCTGCTTAGCCCAAAGCGGAGCCCTATTCACCGTCTGTGAGAGCTTTTAGTAGTCCTGTGCGCCTGCGCTGGAAGTCGTCAAAAATTTCCTCTACGGTTTTGGGGAAGTCCGCCATAATTTCTACTTAAGAGACTCGCAGGGTAGCGTCGCTTGTAATGTTGTGGATTTGTGAACTCATTAGGGCGTCCAATTGCAGTATTATAGGCGTCTCCGTGAGCCTCAGCAGTCCAACCTGTGGAATGGGACTCCCTGACCGGCCCAATTTCCTCAACCAGTCATGGAGCATCCTCACTTCCTCGCTTTTTCAAATAGGCATAGTCGCATTCAACATAGTTGGCTCCAATTGAGCGTTCATTGTGCCGCCGACAGCCCGGTCAACTTCTGTGTGCACATTACCCCCGACCAGCGAAAGCCAACGATATGCTGCTCCAAAGCCTGCAGCGCCGCACGGCACTGGGTTTGAGTTCTAGCAGCTCTGCCAGCAACAGTAGGCCGCTGCCTTGCTGTCGCCTTCCACGCGCTGCGAGCTCCGCCGGTGCGACGTCTTTATCCCCCCGCCGGTCTCGCTCGCCGCGGTCACGCAGCCCGCTTCAGGAGGACGGGGTTGAGCAGTGGGAGCTGGATGAGGAATCTGCGGGCAGGGAGTTTGTGAGCTTTCCCACCAACCGCGGAAACGTCGCGCCCACCCGCGCCACGCGCGCCACCCCCCGGCGCTACGTCGGTGCCACCCCCGCCACCGGCCGCGCCACCTCCCCCACCTCTGCCAGCGACCCCTCCACGTCCAGTACCAACATGCCGCGTGCAGCTAGCGCAGCGCCGCCTCAACAACGCAGCGTGACGCGTGTCCGGCACGCGGCTGGCCCCCACGCGGAGCCCCGGGCCCGGTCCCCCGTCAGCACCACTTCACTCTCAGACTCGGTCCTGCTTCGCTACGAGCGTGACGGGTTCGTCGTCACGCGCAACCTGCTTGCTCCAGAGTCAGTTCTACAGGTGGGTTATTGACGCCACGCCGTAGCTGCACCCCCCGCCGGTCAGAACCTACTATTGGTCAACGCTCGCCGGGCACAGACCCTGAGCCCGCCACGCCAGGCCCGACGCCAATCACGAGTTGTTCTCGCGCCTAACCTGCGCCTTTGCATTCCCCAAAATCTTACAGCTGCGCAACGAGTGCGAGGGTGAGGTGAACATGCGCCGGTTGGACAGCCTTCGCCACCGCGTGCGCGTGCTGTGCCCGAGCGTGGAGGCCAACGAAATCACGACAGAGGCGGAGGCGCGCGCGGCACTGCAGAAGAACGCGTCAGACCCCCTGGGGTTCCTGCAGTTCTTCAACCTGCACCGCAGCAACGAGACCGTGGCGCGGGTAAGTGTAGCAATATGTTTGTGGACGTGCATGCGGGGCTTCACATGGCTTAGTCCTCGTCCAGCAGCTCTCCTGTCATTGTGTTCACGTTTGCCGGTTTCCATTGCTTCGTGTCTGCAGGTAGCGCTGGGCCAGGAGCTGGCGGCGGTGGCGGCGCAACTGCTGGGCGTGCGCCGCGTGCGTGTATACCAGGTAGGGCGAGCAGGGCAGAAGCCAGGCTTTGTGGCTTCCTACACCGGGCGGGTGGCAAGCCTTTCGTACATTCCTGCGCTGCCAGGGCTATGGCTTCTGCTCAGCCTTGCATTCGCATGGCTGTCATCTGCAGGACTCGCTGTTCCTCAAGGAGCCCGGCTTTGCGGAGACCAATTGGTGCGTCAGTGCATGCACCGGCGCTCGGGCACGTATAACTCCGGTGTTTCTGCTAGAAACAACCCCGCACAACGCTGCAGCGTTGACTTTGAATGACGCAGTTCCACCTGCTTTCCCGCCCCACAGGCACAGCGACCTGCGCATGGCTCCGTTCGATACCAACCAGCTCGTGACGGCGTGGATTCCGCTGCGGCCGGTGCGGGGCGCGCGCAGCGCCAATGGCTCCAAGTCGCCGCCGGACAGCGGCCTCATGTTCGCCGCGGGCTCGCATCGCGACTTCGGTGAGGCGTAGCTCCGTCTAAAGCACTGGGTTTGGCGTATACATGAACGCACGACCGCGCGTGTGCACGTCTCTAGTGTTTTGCCACGTAGACCGTGCCCATGCGATGGAGGGCGCCTATCATGCTTCATCCTCACCAGCGCGCTCTGTGCCGCCTTGTGTCCGCAGCGCTGCCGTTCTGGCACGACATGGACGGCCGTGACCTGTCGGACCGCGGGTACGTGATGAAGGACTGCGGCCCCATGGAGATGGGCGACGTGTCCTGGCACCACGGCTGGGTGCTGCACTGCGCTGCGCCGCAGCCGCTGGGCACCCCGCCGCGCCTGGCGCTCAGGTAGGAGACAGGATTTGCGGCCGGTGCAACTTCCCACACTTCATTCAGCACGGGGCGTCATTGCTGGCACACCAGAGAACACGGCCGGTACTTACATGTGCTGTCCCTCTTGCCCGCAGCGTGGCTTTCTTCGCGGACGGTGCCCGCGTCCTGCCGCGCCGCTCCGACCCCTCGGTGCGCGCCGACCTGCTGCATGATGAGGACTTGGAGAGCTACGCCGCCTGGCTTCCGCAGCTGGTGGCAGCCAAGGACGGTGCGGTGGCGCGTCACCGCCTGCTGCCGGTGGTGTGGCCACAGGAGGCCAGCGAGGCCGGCGGCTTCCCGCTGCGCTCGTAGGGGCGCCCCAAGGGGCGGTGTAGGGCATGCTAGATGGTAACAGTGGCCCTTGGTTTACAATTTTGCGGTCTTATTTCGTGAGACAACGCGCGCCAGCGCACGCAGCCAGCACTGCTTGCGGTGTAAATGGCGCCGGAGAGAGAGGCGCTTGTACCATTTTGTCAGATTGGAACACTTGCGGAGCACACAGTGGTTGATTTGATTGGGCGCATGACGTTACCTGCTTTGACGGACTACGCATCGCGTTGCCGCGCTGCATTGCGAGTGCTTTAGGAACACGGGACCGCGGCACGCGAGAGCTGACTAAGCCCAATGCCCGTTATCCGAGGACTGTGTAGAGGGTGCACTTAAGCACCGACAGATACTAAGAACATGACTACTTGAGGGAGGCCTCCGCGGTTCAGGTCAGATACAACATTACTGGTGGCTTATGTCGCGAATTTGCCTGGATGGGGTGACCTAAGTCCATTGATGCGTACTGTAGATAATTGAGTGCGGAATCGTGTGCCGACAACAATAGACAACAGGTAGCTGATAGCGTCTGTCTACTGGCGAGGGTGGGCTGTAGCTGATAGACAAGTAGGGTGTGAACACATCTACCTGTGTGCGCGTGACTTGTGCAATTCAGGACTTATTATGTATGTTGCATGGCGATAGCGCAACTCCGAGGCCATTTATGCCATACTAAGCAAACAAGCACGTTGCCTTGTAGCTCTGCGGCGCATCCGACCAACGACGTTTAATCGTGCTCTTTTAAAATCATGCTTCATGTGTACCGTATTGTATCCATACCATCCTCTGGGGGATACCAACCAAACAGAGAGCGCCCTGTGACCCTATCATGTACGACTTGTCGAACACCTTGAGGACCAGATTGGCCCAGACACAGGGAACGCAAGGTCGGGGACCACACACGCGGAGGGTCCCGCACGACGAGGCGCGTCGCGTTTTGTTGTATGCCTAAATGCCTGCCTTGTGCCAGGCGCAGCAGCGTGCATAGCTGCTTGCTGCAGCAAAAACCACCAAGTGATGTTTGAAGCCCACCCCTGGCCCATGGCCAACACAGTGCCCGACTGACCGGCGGCATTTGGGGCTCTTGCCATCGCCATGTTATCAGTACTACCATGCCTTTCTCTTCCCAAACCAGCGCCACCGAGCGCGGAGTGCCCCTGCGACTGCGTTCCTCACACTGCCGTGCCCTCCACGCCGTGGGGCACCTCATCCATCACCAGCAGCACCGCGCCTGCCGACCCGCCAGCCCTGCCGGCCGCCGCCCCAGCTGCAGGAGACACACCACCGTACCCAACGCGTGGCGCGCGCCGCCACGCAGCGCCCACCAGCAGCACCGGCACGTACAGTGCTGACAGCGCCACTCGCCCCACACTGCGCAGCGCCCTGCCCACCGGTCGCAACGCCAGTAGCCCGGCCACGCCGACCACCATGCCGCTCAGGACGCCGCCAACGCCGACGCCGCCTGATGACGGGTAGGGTCGGCGCAGCTCCTGCGGCAGCTCCTGCGGCGGCCAACTCGTGTCGCGCAGCGAGGCCTGTGCGGCGCCGAGCTCGTCCGGCGTGGCGGTGAAGCGCCGCACCAGCTCCAAGCTGCCTCGGCGGAGCCGCCGGCGGCAGCCCGAGACGGCGCAACTGGCGCTGCACGCCGCCTCAGCAGCCGCGACCTGTGCCGACGACAGCGCTGACGCCGCCGCTCCAGTGCCGGCGCAGGCATGCAGGCTGCCAGCAAGCCGGGTGCACGCCGCTTGCAGCTGCTCCTCGCCGTCGCCGTCAGCGTGGAGCCATTTTGGCGTCGAGGGAGATGTGACACTGACGATGGTGGCGGAGGCGCCGGCTAGAGGGCTGGGGCCGGAGGCGATGCGCAGGGGCCGCAGCTTCGGGGCCGCAGCGTTCGTGGCGGCGGCGGCGCGGGCCCGCTGCGCCATCGCAGACGGGTGCGGCTGTGCATTCGGAGGCGCATCCAGCCACTCGAACAGCCCGAACCTGCAGCGGTATAGGCAAATGCTTTTATGATCATTCGTAAAACGAAGCAAAACTCGTTTAGCATCGAGCTCGCCTTTCCAACTAGATCCCACAAGTAGCCACAACCAACCTAACAAAGGACTCTTGCGTCGCCATGACGCCGCACTCCGCGTCTCCCAGCTCACTTCATGTTGTAGCCCAGGTGCCACTCGTAGTTGTCCACCAGCGTCCAGTAGAAGAACCCACGCACGTCATAGCCGTCCGCCACCGCCCGCGCCACCTGCGGGACCAGAACCACAACGTCAGGGTCTCTGCAACTACCCGCAACCTGCTAATGAGCACTAGCACGGGTACGGTGTGAGAGTCCGGCGCCCACCCGGCCACCGGCCCAGCCACGCAGCCGCCCGGGCGCCCACCTGCTGCCAGTACGCGGAAATGAGCGGTGCGCGGCGGTCGTCGGCGCCGTCGGCCAGCCCCGTCTCGGTGATGTAGAGCGGCACGCCCAGCTCAGCGCAGTGCACGATGGCGGCGTACAGGCCCTCCGGCACCACCGGCCACCCCATGTCTGTGAGCACCTCGCCAGGGCGGCAGGTGAAGCCCAGGCGCCAGTCCAGCACCACGCGCGTGTAGTAGTTGATACCCAGCCTGGAGCAGAGCCGAGAAGGGACAAAGTTGGGCGGAAAGAGGTGAAGAGGGGACGGGAAGGAAGTTCAGCCTTAAATGAAGCGCCACATGCGAAACGGAGGCAAGCGCATGTCGTGCAGGGTAACAGGGGATCACAGGCGCCTAGGCAAGACGACAGGTGCCGACCTGAGCCACGCACACGCAAAGAAGCGTTTGGATGGGTCTCTTTTACGTTTCGTTGTCAAACACCATGCCAAGCAAGGACACAGGTTCACTTACCAGTCCACGTGCGGGCGGCCGCTGGGCTCTTGAACCTCCAGGTGTCCGGGCCGGCCGCCCGGGATGCGCCACGCAAAACGACCTGGGGCAGCAAGGCAGAGAGCGGTTGGCGAGGCACGGCGCGCTCTGCTAGCAACGACACCACCTGTGCGTTCCCCGGGCTTGAGGCCAAAGATACTTGCCTGCTCCTGTTCAGCCCGCCCCTGCTCGCTCACGCCCACCTGTCATCAGGTAATCGTGCACCACGTCCCATCCGAAGCAGTGCGTCAGCCACTCCGCAGTCCAGCGAGACGCCGAGTACAGCGCCCCCGTGCCTGGGGGCATCATGCAGAAGGCGACGTAAGCGCGGCGTAATCAGGCAGTGAAGAAGGCCGTACGTCAGCCCCCAGATCGTATGTCACGTGTTGCTGCAAGATGATTAAACTCGTAAGGTCATGTTTTCCTTTTTCAACCAAGGCCTGCACAATCCACTCAGTCGCCTCCCGACACGCGCGAGTGCCTCATTGCCTCTCAGTACTCACCCTCCGGCTCGAACGTGATCTGCTGGTGCACCAGCCCCACCCGCACGTCGCCGCCGCCCTCCTGCGACTTGATGGCGGCGTAGGCGGCGGAGTGGGCGCGCAGCTTGTGCAGCAGCACGCGACCGGCGGTGGCGATGTCGCCGCGGCGGCCAGGTGCGTGAATGCCGGCGATGTAGCCTGCGGAGGTGTCGTCGAGAGCGTGGCGCACATACGAGGTTGGTTGGCCTGGACTGCTGAAGGCTGGTCTATGCATAAAGCAGGCCCACGCGAGCACAGGGGATAGTCCCGGCTTGGTAACGTACGTGGGTGAGAGAGCGCTTACCAGTGAACGCCGCGCAGGTGGGCTCGTTGAATGTGGCGACCAGTTTCATGTGGCGCCGGAACAGCTTGAACGCTGTGACCGCCCACTCCGTAAAGTACCTGCACCAGCAGACCGCAAAAGCTCAGCAAGCCTGACTCGTGGCTGGCACGCCACGTGCGGGCTTACCCAGCGCACTACGCACGAAATCAACGAGCTTGCGCATACTGTTTCCTGGGATGGCGACTCCGCACCGCGAAATACCGCCCGACGCAGCCCACCCAGGCACCCACCTGATGTTCCCCTCCTCCTCGAAGCCACCCAGCTGTTGGAACCATTGCGGGTGCGTGAAGTGGTGCAGGGTGAGCATGGGCACCAGGCCCGCACCCTCGCACGCGTCCAGGATGTCATTGTAGCGCTGCACAGCCGCCTCATCCACCTGAAGGGAACACGGAAAGATACGACCCGGCACATGTGAGGGGACTGCAAGCCGGGCATGCGCAGGTGTGCCATGCTTGTTCCCCAGCTTGGCCGGCGTTGATCTCCCTCTCGTACCGGTGCTGTACGGCACATGCACACCCACACACGCAGTGTCGACCCGTTCCCCTGGTGCTTTCCTTATACACACACGGACACACAGGCTGGCTTCGTTATGTTGTTTGTTTAACACACACACACACACACACACACCAGCATGCTCAGCACTACCGGTATGCACTGCTGCGAGCCGAGCCAAGTAACCGACCCGCCACCCCCTGAGCCCACCTGCCCGGGCCCGTTGGGCATGACGCGGCTCCACTCGAGCGACAGGCGCAGGCTGTTGGACCCCAGCAGCCGGCAGCACTGGATGTCTTCGTGGTACCTGGACCCGATCATTGCGGGGAGAGGGAGGGTTGTCTCCACCGGTCCCAGTAAGAAACATGAATGGGGGAGGGCGGTCAACCGCCACCCTTCGCGGCCAGTGCACCCAAACCCCGCAGGCCGCAGCCGCCCACCTGTTCCAGAAGTCGGGGCACGTATCCAATCGCAACTGCGGGTCCTTGCCGCGAAAGCGCTCGGCCAGGCTGTGGGGCTTGACCGCGAAGGCGGTCCAGTTGCTGGCCTCGTCAAAGCTGTTCTGCCTGCAGCGGAGCCAGGCGGGACATGAGCGGATGTCCAAGACTCCCGCGTTGTGGGCAGTGGCGGAAACAAACGGTATCAGGAGCGGCAATCAGGACAGCCCCAGCCCAATTGCGTAAGCTCACCACACGCTGATGGCCGCGCCCTTGAGGAAGCGGCTGCATACATCCCCCGCGCCGTCTGCCCGAGGGAGAGGGTTGGGGTGGGGTCGGGGCGTTCCGTCGGGGCCAAGCGCAGGTTTCCGACACCGGGAAGCCGCGCAACGTTGCCGCGCCCCAAATGCAATTTGTCCTTGGACGTAAGCGAGGTGCTTCAGAGCAAGGAATATAGCGCTTGCACCTCAATAGCCGCCGCAGGCACAGCATGGCCACAAAGGCTCCGGCACCACCATAAGCCGGCTCCTCACCTTTCTGCATGCTCGTCATGGCCTTGTAATGTGGTGCGATGATGTCCAGGTCCGTTGCAGGGCTCCCGCAAATGCCAAGGCTTGGTTCCGCCCTTGGCTCCGCAGAAAAGCCCTAATAAATGCAAAATGCGTCCCTTCAACCGGAATAGCTCACGAGGTGAATGCATGCGCAGGATACGTTTGAAAAGGGGCGCAATTCTACTGCTTTTCAGTTATAATTAGGCCCCCAACGGGAGGGGGCCCATCGCGCCGTTCCCGCCAAATCGGTCATGGCCAGCGCCCCGCCTGGTATCTATGATAAGCATAGCTGAAACAACGAAATAAGTTATGCAACGAAATAGTAGCGATTAGCGGACAAGGACAAACCATGAGCGAGAAAGGAGAGGAGCGCGTCCTGGTCGCGCCAGGTGCTAAATAATATGCTGTCACGTACTCCGTTGCGACATAGTCAAACATTGAGACCCTTCCCGCTGTAGCTACAAGAAATATGAGTGCCATTTGTCGCCGTGTCACTCCTCGCGCAGGCGGGCATGTCGGGAGCGCAGGGGTCGATAGCTTCAGGAGCTTTGCGCTGCCGGATCCTCGCACAGGTAGGGGGGGCGGGTTCAGGCAGGGCTGAAGCTTGCGGGACCACGAGGGGTAGGCAACTAGTACCTGTGTTGCTGGCTCTTTCCACTCCGAAGTGTTGCTATGTGCACGCGGCGCAGGGCGGCCCCAGGGCTTTATGCTTTCCAAGTCAGGCCAGCTTCTTGAAATGAACCGCTTCAAGCAGGCCCACAGCGCATGGCTTACAGGCGACCGTTTGCTCTCAGGTGCGCCTGCGGCGTTTTCCCTGCTAACCGCTGCGCCCACGCGCTACACCCCTGCACCTGCCAAGTCTACAGGCAGCCCTCAACTTATGCGTAGTTATGTGAACGCCGCACGCTGGGCTAACCGCAGATGGCGGCATGTTCATCGCGACCCCGTATGACCCGCTGTTTGCGCTGCTGCCTCTCCTCGACCGCGCGCGTGACAAGGTACGGGTTGCAGCACCTGGGACCTTACTGGCGCGGCGCCTCACTTCACGACTCCTGTGCCTGGACGCTGCACACGATAATAAAATGCCAAATGTGCAATTCGGTCTCCTCTCTCATTGATAGCTCGCTTGTTGTTGGACCTGTACAGGATGAGGCTAGCCCGCTCGGCAAGTTTAAGGAGCTGGACGAGCTCTTGTACGACAGCAACGCAGCCGCCGGATCCGGCCTTTCGGAGCTACTGCCGTACGCCCGTACAGCGCTGGGCACTAGCCCGTCTTGCGCGCCCAGGCCTGCTTCAGCGGCAGCCGCGTCAGGGTCGTGTGACAGCCAGCCGGCGGAGGCGGGGAACGCGCCCGGCGCATCAGGGACGGATACGGCGGCGGCAGCTGCCGCGGCGGAGGCGGCGCAGCTGTCACCAGCCGACGCCACGCCTGCCAAGGGATCCGCCGCGTCGGCGGGGCTTTCAGTGTCGGAGCGGCAAACGCTGGAGCAGCAGCTGGCGTGCGTGTGTGATGTGCGCAAGGTGGATGAGGCCAGCTACTACCGCCTGAACGACCAGCGGGTGCGTGCGGGTTGGCGAGCGGGTGCCAGCTTCGCAAATCGGGCCGTTGTGGGCGGGGGCTGCCCGTTGCCCGCGGCGCCATTGATGCTGTAGCTCTGCCAGCCGTACCTAATCCTGGTTCGTGCGGTGTCCATTGGCTGCCGCGCTGTCTCTTGCCTGCCTTCGCCACCCCCCGCGACTTGCACCACACACATCTACCTGCACGTTCTTACTCCACACACGCCGCATGCACATGCTGGTGCTGCAGGTACTGGCGTGGCTGGCTGTTAAGTTCCGGCGAGTGCAGGCGGGGCTTGCGGGGCACGTGGCGGGCATGGGCTCGGGGCACGCGGCCGCCTACGTGCTGACGCTGCTGGGCGAGTACGTGGGAGAGCCGTGGCTGAGCCGCCTGGCCCCGCGCGTGGGCGCCAGCACCAGTGCCGGCGCCACCGGCTGCGGTGAGGCGGACCGGGAGGCAATGGGTGAGTCGCCGCTCGTGGAGCTGGTGGTGCGGGCGAAGGGTGGAGCAGCCGGGCAGTGCATTGGGACGATTGGATTGCGACCACCGAGACTTGATGATGGTCGCAGCGTTGACGCCTCTGTACGTGTTTGCGCGCGCCACAGGCAACACGTTGCAGCCGACTGATCCAAACGCGCAGGCGGCTGCAGCGCGCGCAACGCCACCCTCGGGGGCGGGCGGGCCGCCTGAAAAGAAGCAAAAGGTGGCGGAGGCGCGCGCACAGGCCAAGCAGGCGGCATTAGCCAAGCAGGCGGTTGGCACGAAGAAGCTGACTTCCTTCTTTACAAAGAAGTAGCTGGTCTGGTGGTGGTGGGCTGTCGAGAGGTGTTGTGAGTGCAAATCGAGAAGCGGCTGTCCTTGCGTTGCGCGGGTACGGAATGGGGGCTTAGTGTGCAGAGCGCTTGTTATGGAATTGAGCGCTGCCATGGGGCGGGTGGGGGCGCAGACGCACCCAGACACTCTGTGTATGCATTGTTACAGCTAAAGCGGGGTGACGGGCTTTGTACCGCGTGCATTGTACCATGTAACTGACCCATTACCTCACCCCGTCTAAAAGCCGAAGGCTTACCGAACCAACAGCATCTCCCGGCCCTAGCAGGGTCCGTTCCAAAGGCCACACATAACTAATTACCGAATCACGTACTGTGTCGGAGTGCGCCTGCACTCTTCAGTCACAGGACCTGACACCTGTGTGAATCGAAGTCCCAGGTCAACGGTGCACACGTTCAAGTACCGGTACCCCACGCCTTCCCACAAACGGGAACACCGGCACAAATATCCAATCAGAGTAGGGACACCAAGCACGTACTGCCGGGTTATCCTGCGCCACCGCAAGTCCGAAAGTAACGCAGCCGAACCGACGTACCCTGTCATGGCGGCGCCTCACGAACGACAATAACAGTACACGAACACCTTCATGAACAATCAATGAGCCGGTTCAACGCTATCTGGGGAACTGCGCACTGAATCGCAAAAGGCAACGCTTCCCACAGCAGCTTCTCATGGACAACGCAACGTTGCATGTAGTTGGTGGCATTGCGTGTGGTAATTGGAAAGTACTTGCGGCGGGCAATCGCGAATGCTTGCGATGCGCGCACGCAGTGCTCAACTACCATTCGCACTGTCACACCAATCTCAAGCAAGCAGCCTTCGTGCCACCTGCAGGCATTAACGTCTTCATTCAATGTGAAGCAATCACACATAAGTGAAAGGAGCAGCAGCAGTACACATCAAGGGAAATCACCGCGTACGACTGCTCATCAAGTCTTCTCAGGGAGTTGCTTCAGCAGTTTCTTGATATTCCATTAGCTATGCCGTCACATTAGATCACGTGCTGCAATCGCCATGTGTCATAGAGTATGGTGTTATGTGGTCCCGCCAACAAACCAGACTGAATAAAGCCTCGTTAACATTGACCGAAACATAGTCTCATGCACGTGGTTGTGTGTGTGTGTCAGCCACTCTCTTCTATGCATTCCCGACGGCAACCAATGTGTGGGTTACACATCTTTCAATTTCATGCATTGTGCTCGTGTACGAAGGTCGCTCTCAACCTATGTACGCGTGGTGTGCTGGCATGCATTCATATGGTAGATCACAACCAGCTTCTCTCCTGCCCCAAGAGAACCCCTTTGCATACCCTGATTACCCCAAAACCTTTACTCCAAACACGGGTTGTCAGCTGTGCCAGGCACAACATACATGTCCCGCCCTCCAGTACTGTTGGGAACCTCCGGCTCCTCATATGCCTCCTGTTGAGGCGTGCCCGAATGAGCAGCAACTAGCAAGGGCGACAGCTTGGCAGCCAGTGTTCCTGAGATGCTGGCAGTCCGCAGGTCCGGCAGCTGCGGCGCCTGCATGCTCATCATGTGGCGCGGTGTGCGCGTTCGTGGAGACAGAGGGGATGACAGGCTCACCTGCCCGCCAGGGCCGCTCCAGCTGAACCCGGCGGCAAGAGTACCACCAGCAGATCGGGCAGACCGAGCGTTGCTGATGTGCGACAGCATCTCTGCAGAAACGTCCAGGTAGGTTGTGACCCTTGCGGCGGCCGCGGCGGCAACAGTGGCAGCAGTGGCTGTGCCTGGTGGCGACGCAATACCAACCAGGCCGCAGCTGGTACTAGACGCTGTGGACTCTGCATGGCCCCCGCTGGCGCTGCTCGGCCCCAGCCTTGCGCCCGCTGGCATGCCCGCCTGTGGTGTCACTGGCACGTGCGCAGGCCTGCTGCTGTGCATGCCACGCTCCTCACGCACAGCATCAACTGAGCTCCTCCCAGCACGCGGTAGGCCCGGCGGCACCAGCAGTGTGTGGCTGCTGGGGCCCGCAGTCGCCCGCCATGGCTCTTCAGCCGTCGTGCCAGGGCAGCTGCCGCGCGCCGCCGTGAAACCGGCATCCGCCACAACACTGGATAGGGGCGCCGCCTCCCAGCAGTTGGGTACGCGGCCCCAGGGAGACGTGCACTCGTCGGGGACCATTGCGGGCTGGATCGCGCGACGCGGCGAGGGCGCCGGGTAGCCGCCGCTGGGCGAGACGGAGGAGCGGCACTCTTGCAACAGGCACTCCAGGCACGATGCCGGCATGGACTCGGGGCCCATGGGCTGGTCGGGGCTGGTGAGGTTGCAGGTCACGTGGAGCTGTGGAAGCGGGGCGAAGAGGCTGTCGCAGGGAATCCGCTCTAAAGGGCTCAGAAGGTAGGTCTGCAGCAGGAATAATGTGCGAGTATGGGCAGGTAAGATGGTTGTAATCTTGTCGGTTACGAGATGCATAGGCAGCCTGTCCGCTTCAAGCAGTTGCATACACGCACGCACCCGCATGGTTCCCTTGCCCTTGACGGTGATGTTGCCTCGCTCCCGGATCTCAAAGCGCTCCTTGGACCGGAGGCAGCAGTAGCAGGCCTCACTGATGTGGATCTGGCCGGCCTCGCCGTGGGACTCCTGCGAATGGCGAGGTGAGGCGCACGTGAGGTGGACACACGTACACACCACAGGCAACAGACACTGTCTTTGCGCAATGTTTTCCTTGTGCTCTTTAGCACCACAGGCAAGGAGGGACAAGCCTACGTAGGAAGACACACATGAAAGTGGATAAGAGAGCGGGCAGGGCCGTGCCATTACACATGCGACCCGACCCCCACCTCCACACCCGGCTCACCATGCGGCTGGCCGTGTTGACGGTGTCACCAAACAGGCAGAAGCGAGGCATCTTGCGGCCGACCACGCCCGCCACCACCGGGCCCGAGTGCATGCCCACGCGGATGCGCACGGGCTCCCCCAGGCTGCTGGCAACCCGACTGGCCTCCTCGTGCATGCGCAGCGCAAACTCCAGCAACACGTCCGCATGGTCGTCGCACGGTACCGTCACGTTGCACACCACCATATATGCGTCCTGTGTGCGCGTGAAGAGCGTGGCGTGCAAGCGTTGGGGCTGGCAGCTTCAGGGCGCGCCTCGTGACAGAGCCCTAAGCTTTGTCTTTCCGTCTCCCGCGCCTGCTTTCCCTTCCCTTGGTGCCCTTCTCTTCCCTTCCAGCTTTCCCTTTTCCCTATTCCTCCGCCCCGGCCCGCTGCCCTACTCACCCCGATGGTCTCCACCTTGTACAGCTGCGGGTACTCCTCAATGGCCGCGTCGAAGCGCTGATACAGCTCGTCCAGCAGCGAGCACACCTCCAGCGGCGAGCTGCGCGAAGCAATCTCCGTGAAGCCTGACAGCACGGAAGGGAAATGGGAGGAGCAAACGTGCCGTTACACAGTGTCCACGACAGCCCACTTTCACAAGTTCGTTTGCACACGTGAAGGTGGGACGGGGTCCTAGTCCCGTGCAGTCACGTCCAACTCACCTACTATGTCGCTAAACAGCACCGTGGCCTGCGAGGACACGGGCAGGGCAACGCGTTTAGAGGTTCTAGCGGCCGCATTATCGATCTCATGATAGCGGCAACCTTGCACCCACACTGAGCCCCTGCATGACACGTCCCAGCTAGATGTGGGCCACCCACCATCGCGGCAGCTGTGCACCCGCGCATCCACCCCATCCCAATCAATGTGCGTGCGCAGCCAGCCGCTCACCTCTGGGTGCTCTTGTGCCGGCGCCCGCTCCTCATTCTTGAGGCAGCTGGCCACCTCGGGCGGCAGCATCTGGTACAGCAGTCCGTCACTGCGCCGCCGCTCCTCGTCCAACCACCCCGCCATTTCTCCCAGGCGCGAATTGGCGTCCTGCAGTTGTACGAAACAAGATATTCCTAATGCCCGCCTTGTCACAACAATCTGTGATCCCCTAAACAAGACGGAGACCGTATGACACGAACGGCCCTCACCTTGAGCTCCAACGTGAGAGTCTCCAGCCGCTCTTTCAGCTGTGTCTCCGCGTGGCGCTGCTCCGCTAGCAGCACAAAATCGCGTGTGGAATCGTGACGTGCGATGTCTGAAATGCAGATCCCGTGCTGCCGCATGCCGGCAAGGCCTGCGAGCCAGGGGCTCCCCAGAAACAAGAAGCCCTGCTCCCCGTCCTGCTCTGGCCGTCCGTCCCGCTGTCCCACATGCTCTGCCAGCTGTCGTTGGTGGCCTCCATGCTCCGTTCTGACGTGTTCAGCGCATTGGGTTGCAGTCACCGGCTCTGGCGATGCGAGAACCCGCACCGGCAGCACTTGCCCCTTAAGGTCCAGGCCCGTGGCGCGCGCGCGCAGAAGGACCGTGTCTGCATGTGCTGCATGCAGGCTGTCAAAGCTGATGGTCATAGACGGGGCCCGCATCTGCATGAAGGATACGTGCATAGCAACGTTCAGTAGGCTGCGATTGGTACCCCCCCCCCCTCGCCCAGTCCCTTCGTCACCCCGCCTGCTGCAGTGCAGCACTCAAACCCCACCTGGAACACGTCCCCCAGCGGCACGCCGCTCCGCCCGCGCAGCTCCGGAAACAGCCGCTCCAGCACCGCCCCCGCCTGCACTACACGGCAGCTGCGGTCTAGTAGAAGGTGGAAGGGGAAGAGCTGGTAGAAGTCGTTCGGGCTCAGCGTGAAGCTGCGCACAGCCGCCGCTGCTGGGGAAGCAGAGGGGCCCAAGGCGATGGCGGCGGCGCTTTGGTGGTTAGCTACAGACGATGGCGGCTTCCACTGCTCCAGAGCTGCTTGGAACGGATAGCTGCAAGCAGGAATGGGCATGCGTGTGCCTGTCAACCACGGTGTGAAACAAGCTTGCCATCTCGAGTGAGTCGTGTCATGCCCTTGCATACTCTGCTAGACATGTGGTCTGTGCAAGCCCCGCCATTGCATTGCGCGCCAATGCTTGGTTAATCAAGCGTGTCTTCCAATTGGGTTCGTACCTGACACGAAACACGTCATGGTCGTCATCCTCGCTGCCGCAGTCGTCTCGCCCCCGCAGCAGCTCCACCTGCAGCTGCTCGCCGCCCAGGCCCCAGTACTGCTCCGCGAGGCCCTTGAGCACACCCACCACAATGGGGCCCAGCGCCGGCCGGTGGCTGTGGTAGTGCAGCTTCAGGCAGGTGGGCCCCACGTCCGTACACTCGAAGGCTGGCACCGCCATGGCGGGAAACATGAGGCCCAGGTGCAGGTGCACGTCGTCCAGATTCTGGGGAATAACAGTCAAATATCAGTAAAATCTTGCCACGAACTGTACATCGTCCGGGACCCGTATCCCATCCTTTGAATCCTCGTATGCATAAGGATTAAGCCCTGGCTGGACATGCCCCGTATTGTACAGGACTGCTACGCTGACTTGGCGCGCACCTGCAGGAATTCTAACAAGCTCGTTCCCAGCGTCCGGAGTAGGTTGCTGTAGCCCTACGATTATGTGCGCACAAAGATGTGGGTTGTGAGGGACTCGGGTTGGAGGCTGCCACGCATGCACGCCATGCATGGATCTACTGCTGCCAAACCCGTACGGGGGTTGCCCGGTTCACTCACAACGCCCTGTACTTTGCACCAACCTGTTCTGTCAAATAAGACACAAAATATTCGCCAAACTCCTCCAGAAGCTGGTGTGGTGTGGCTTCCAGCGTGTTCGACTGGGCAGCACTGCAGAAAAGGGCAAGTGTTGCGGTGTCCCCTGCTGGGCAGCTTGGCGTGCACCATAGCACCGGGTCTTGGCCAACTGCGGAATGAAGCGTCCCTCGCCAGGCGTCGGCACCAAGCTGCTTCAGGAAACTTTCTATGGCACGGTCATACCACTGCGGCGGCAAGCAGCGTCGCAGTAAAGTTGCAGTCAGTCGAGGTTCATGACGTGACAAAGGCACCTTGAAGCCTCGGAAGACGGTCAAGCAAGTGCACATTGAGAAGGAAGTTCGATGCAGACTTACGCCCAGCATGGTGGAGAGTCCCTGGGCCCTTCGGGCTCGTCAACTCTCGAACAACGCGAGCTCAACACCCGGTTGAATTCATTTCGTGCAGGAATACTGTTCGTCACTAGGGAATGGTTAGGTATGCGATAACTTGACTAAGGGAGCAAAATTCAGCCGAGTGCTTTGGTCCTTCGGGCGCCTCGTCACTGCGAGCGCCAGTCGCACCCCGTCATCAGCCGTCGAGCAGTACGGAACGGAGTTTTAGCCAGTGCCGGGAGAACCATTATAAGTATTCCTTCGCACAATTGCAGTGAGAAGATAATTTGCTGGCAGCTGGGAGTTCACGGCCAATCACGTACGACAAACCGTGTTCGAGTCGCAGACACTCAGATGCGTAGTGCGGCTCAATACTATGTTTGAGCTCTGGTGCAGGCCGTTGTCTACGTTGCTATATTACATGCTCACGGGGCCCCGGTTCGTATAAAGACACCAACAGCGGGAGCTGGAGTGCCAGGCCGCCCGCCCAGCCCGTGCCCAGCCTGCTCCACGGCCTCCGCCACATACATACTGCATCCTGCACGACTGCAGCACCAACGCCTGCATCTAAAGCTGTCCCAGCGCCCCACACTGTAACAAGCCCGCCCAAGGGGCCGGGCCACAAGTCCGCCTGCAGTTTCCCTACGAAGGTCACCCCAGGGCAGGGTTGCACAATACGCTGCTTGCGCTTGGGGGCTCGGAAACAAAGTGTCGGGCCCCATGCCCCGAAATCCCCGGGACCCCCCTGGTAGCCGCTGGAGGGGGCGACCGACCCCCCCCGGACAAAACCTTGTTGTTTAGGGGCTAAACCCCCTCTATGTAATACCAAACTGGTGCCAATCGACTCCTCTTCACGAGCGCTATCAAGCTGAGCCATCGGCGGTCCTGTTCTGAGACTTCGGTCACACGCGGGATCCTAGTCCCCTCGACCCAGCCCACCCCGCGTTCAGCTCTCTGCCATGTGACGAATGGACAGCGTGCATCCGCAGCCTTGTGAAACATGAATTCATGTAGACCAGCGCTTGAAAGCCAACCACGTCAGTGCGCATGTGTCGAATGTTTGGGGACATGTACCGACATGTTCATGCCAGGACGCGCAAATTGGCCCTCCCATACTTTGTTTGTGCTATTTGTTGCAGAGCGTGCATATTTGAGCCTCGTGGTGCTGCGTTTGGGCCCTAGTTCTGTTTGTGGGGTGCTTCCCGAAATCCGCCAGGATGGGCTCCCCAAACCCGGCGGACCCCCAGGGATGACGACCGACCCCTACCTCAACTTTAGCGGCCCAAAGCTTCCCAACAGACCACCCCTGAAGAAACTAAACGTTCGTGCGTAATGCTCTCCTAAAGCTCTATAATTTGAGCATGGGGTAAGATTCTGAGCTTTCTAACCCCCCCCCCTGCCCGGAGCGTGAGTAGCGTGAGAACCGCGAACCAGCTCAACACCAACACAACAACAAGGCAGTTCACAAGCCTCGCCTCGATGGCGCTCGTGGGGAAATAACCCAAGGTATGACATCGCAGGGTCACTAGCGACAAGGAAAGCCCATGCACACCACATAACACCGCCGCCGCCAACCTGCTGCCCAAGCTGCTTCTTGAGACGGCTGCCAGTATCCTTGACCGCCCTCCGCAGCTCTTTGCCAGTCTTGTCTGGCGGCAACTCGCAGTCTAGCGCCTGAAAGTGCTGAACTGCTTTGGCCCATTTCAGCTTGCCCGGACCCTGCTCCACCAGCCATGCCAGCAGTGCAGACTTGGTCTTCAGGACGCCAGCGAGGCCGGCGGCTTCCCGCTGCGCTCGTTGAGGCATCAAGGATGCTAGCTATCAAGAAAGGTATATGTCTGTCGTTACAAATACCGTGGCTGCTCCTGCTCCTGCGGTGGCCCTCCAGTCGCGGCGCCGGCGCCGATGTGCTGGTGCAGCCCGCCAGAGCGCCACACGGCGACCCGCCCGTGACCATAGCAGGAGGTGGAGCATCCCCAAGGAGCCTCGCTCATCTCCCGGACACACCAATGGCCTGGGGCGGGCACACAAGCGCCGCTAGTCAGGTGTGCGCCCTATCCCAGCGGCCAAGCACAGCAAAGTCAATTTGTATCCAAACAGTCGCCACATTGTCCACCACCCGGCACTCGTCACCCGGCACTCGTCACCCGGCTGATAAGCTGGAAGCCTCAAATGACATTCGCACAAGCACCCATACAGTACAGCTGAGTACAGCGGCATAAGAACTCCTACATGTATAGACGGAGGTCTAAGCCGCCCTTAAACCATGAACAATGACCAAAGACAGGTAAACATACGCCTGCTGCCCACGCGGCCTGCCCATGGCCCAACGCATATGCGCCTGGGCACTCCCTGCGTGTCCGCGAGCAATGGTAATGTCCACCTCGCAACACGATGCATTTGCTCATATGCTTGTCTTCTTCGCTGAGCACCAGTAACACTCGGTGGTGGTGAAGGAAGGGGTGATGGTCAGTGTTCCTTCTAACGCGAGGTGCCCTGCCCAGTCTGTGCCCAATCCCTGTTCAGCCGCTCTTACACGATGGTACATTCCATCGTGTCTCGCGTACTGGTGCTGATCCCTTCAAACGACTCACCCAGTTCTTCAGCAGTATCTATAGTAATCCGAATGTGCAAGCAATGCAATGTGGAATGAATAAGCTAACAATGCAGGTGGGCAATGCAGGGGCAAGCAAGCGGCATACCCTGGTAGGTGCCTTGCCCCACCGCTGAACTGCGTTATCACTGCAGGCCGAGCTCCGCCGCAACCTCAGGCTCACCCTCTTTTACCACAGACTCCTGCACTCGTGACAGCTGCGACATGCGCCGCGGTAATGAACGCCGCATTATGCTATCAGAGCTTGTGGACCGGGTCGTGCCCATTTCGGAAACCCGGCCCACGCCTTTTGCTCTTCCGGCCTCGTCGGAAACACAGCCAGAAACAGGAAATACGACGCTGGCATCGCTGACATGCGCCAGGGGGACACTGTCCTCCCGCAAACTCAGATCCTTCAAGCCGCTGGCTATTGCTGCAAAGGGTGTCCCGGAGCTTACGAGCGAGGCCAGGGGATTAGATGGCGACTGTGATGCCCGGGGCGAGCGAAGAGAGCCGCGACCGCTGTGGAGGCCGCCTGGCGGCAGCATGAACGGCGATTGGCCGCCGTCGACCGAGGTGACATATGAAGTGCACGAGCTCATTGATGCGCGACTACACTCGTTGCTGTAATCGCCGGCATAACTGAGTGATAAATCCACCGGGGCCGCCACCGGGATTGCCCCTCCCACAGACGCCCGCCGTGTGACAAACCGGAGCGTGTTGGCAGAAGAACGCCCAGGAAGCGCTGGCGCCGGCGCAGGTGCGAGGAGGTAGGTCTGCGTGCACAAAACGCCGTGGGATCAGCCTTGAGTTGCGTGTGCAGGTATGGTCGGCTAGAAAAATGATGCGTCAGCAGCCGGATAGGTTAGCCCTGGTTACCATACTGCAACATTGTGCACGCACGCACCCGCATGGTTCCCTTGCCCTTGACGGTGATGTTGCCTCGCTCCCGGATCTCAAAGCGCTCCTTGGACCGGAGGCAGCTGTAGCAGGCCTCACTGATGTGGATCTGGCCGGCCTCGCCGTGGGACTCCTGCGAATGGCGAGGTGAGGCGCACGTGAGGTGGGCACATATACACCACAGGCAAGGAGGGACAAGCCTACGTAGGAAGACAAACCTGAACGTGGATAAGAGAGCGGGCAGGGCCGGGCCACTTAACATGCGACCCGACCCCCACCTCCGCACCCGGCTCACCATGCGGCTGGCCGTGTTGACGGTGTCGCCAAACAGGCAGAAGCGAGGCATCTTGCGGCCGACCACGCCCGCCACTACCGGGCCCGAGTGCATGCCCACGCGGATGCGCACGGGCTCCCCCAGGCTGCTGGCGACCCGACTGGCCTCCTCGTGCATGCGCAGCGCAAACTCCAGCAACACGTCCGCATGGTCGTCACACGGTACCGTCACGTTGCACACCACCATGTATGCGTCCTGTGTGCGCGTGAAGAGCGTGGCGTGCAAGCGTTGGGGCTGGCAGCTTCAGGGCGAGCCTCGTGACAGAGCCCTAAGCACTGTCCGTCTCCCGCGCCTGCTTTCCCTTCCCTTGTTGTCCTTCCCTTCCAGCTATCCCTTTTTCCTTTTCCTCCGCCCCGGCCCGCTGCCCTACTCACCCCGATGGTCTCCACCTTGTACAGCTGCGGGTACTCCTCAATGGCCGCGTCGAAGCGCTGATACAGCTCATCCAGCAGCGAGCACACCTCCAGCGGCGAGCTGCGTGAAGCAATCTCCGTGAAGCCTGTAGCACGGCCATTGTGTACCACAGTCAGTGCAAAGCAGGGACGTTTCGGGCTGGAACTTGCAGCGCTCACCCTGCTGACAAAGACCCATTTCAACTTACCAACTATGTCGCTGAACAAGATGGTGACCTGTGAATACGCGTACATGGGGGGCGCGCTGGGCATGAGGCTACAGCATACCGTACCTGCTTCGGCCGGCTCCCCGACCACGCACCTCATGTGATGCCTTCTCCCATGTGCACCCACAGATGCCAGTGTAGGCTCACCTCTGGGTGCTCTTGTGCCGGCGCCCGCTCCTCATTCTTGAGGCAGCTGGCCACCTCGGGAGGCAGCATCTGGTAAAGCAGCCCGTCGCTACGCCGCCGCTCCGCGTCCAACCACCCCGCCATTTCTCCCAGGCGCGAGTTGGCGTCCTGGCGAGTAAGAAAAGAATGAAACGACATACGTGGAGGAACCCGGTAAGGAGCCGCTTATAGGTAGCCGAACACGTGTGGCTGAACCGTAGGGCTGCATGTACGGTACCTTGAGTTCACGCGTGAGGGACTCCAGCCGCTCCTGCAGCTGCGCCTCCGCCTGGCGCTGCTCCGCTAGCAGCACATAGTCCCGGTTGATGTCGTGGTGCGGGATGTCGGAGATGAAGATGCCGTGGTGGCGCATGTCGTCGAGGCCCGCCAGGCGTGCCGTGCCCATGAAGAGCAGGCCCTCCTGGGTGGCGGGGCAGCCAGCGCCCGGGTGCAGCGGCAGCGGCACAGCCACCATCTGCCCTTTGAGCTCCAGACCGCTTGCACGGGCCTTAAGCAGGAATGCGTTGTCAATGTCGCTTACTAGGTGGTCAAAGTCGAGCGGCCCGTGCGGATGTTTCAGCTGCGCATGGGACGGGTATGGCGTGCATTTGTGTGCAGTGAGTGGCAGGGTAGATCCAGCTATTGCGCTACGGGACAGCATGGAGTCATGCATGTGCCATCCAAGCCCAGCATGTATGGCCGCCCCAAACCCGACCTCGTCCCCCACCACGCACCTGGAACACCTCCCCCAGCGGCACGCCGCTCCGCCCGCGCAGCTCCGGAAACAGCCGCTCCAGCATCGCCCCCGCCTGCACTACGCGGCAGCTGCGGTCTAGCAGCAGGTGGAAGGGGAAGAGCTGGTAGAAGTCGTTCGGGTTCAGCGTAAAGCTACGCGCAGCCGCCGCTGCTGGGGAGGCGGTGGAGGCAGCAGAGCCGGCGGTTTCGTTGCCATCAACGCTGGCCGCAGGCGGCCCGCAGTGCTGAAGCGCTGCTTGGTGGGGGTAGCTGCGCGCACAAGAACAGCAACATTGTTTGAAATGCCACACTCTAGAAACCGCAAGCTGTGGGTACCAGCTTCCTTGCCTATTTCTGCCGCCCCACTTCCCCTGCTGCTCACCTGACCCGAAACACCTCGTGGTCATCGCTGCCGTCGTCTCGCCCCCGCAGCAGCTCCACCTGCAGCTGCTCGCCGCCCAGGCCCCAGTACTGCTCCGCGAGGCCCTTGAGCACACCCACCACAATGGGGCCCAGTGCCGGCCGGTGGCTGTGGTAATGCAGCGTCAGGCAAGTGGGCCCCACGTCCGTGCACTTGAAGGCGGGCGCCGCCATGGAGGGGAAGCTCATGCTGAGATGCAGGTGCAGGTCATTCAGGTTCTGCATGGATTCAAGTACCGGACAATAGATGAGAGATGGTGTCATGTCAGTCCGTGAAGCACGGCAAGCCTGACTGTGACCTGCACTCAGACGTGTCAGGGACCTCCAGCAGCCGTCCAGCGTCTGTGCGGGCATGTCGAACCCGGCATCTCACGTGTGCTTTGCTCGACCTCACCTTGAGGAATTCGGCCATGTTGCTTCCCAAGCTCTTCAGCAGCTTCTCATACCCCTGTGGCAAGCATGACAAGGGGCCCCGCCGCGAGCGCACAGTGTGCGTATGTGTCAAGGGGCGGGATGCCAGCTGATTATGCCATCTGATTACGACGCGCCTGCCTACCCGTTAACCCACGACGTGGCTCACCAGGCGGGCAGTGTACTCCACAAAGTACACTCCGAACGCCTCCAGGACTTGTGCGGAAGTAATTCCTAAGATATTGGACGCGGAAATGACGAGCCCGTAGGTGGCGGCGTCGGGGTAGGGGCACGACGACACCCAGCCCGCCTGCACACCCGAGGTCGAAAGGGTTTGCTCCCAGACGGCATCCCCAAACTTCTCCCGCACGAAGCTCTCCACGGAGATGTTGATCCACTGTGTGGTGGGAAGAAAATTAGGCACATCTGATGCAGGCTACGCGCTGCCAAGTCGCCCACGAAACTTCCTGTGCCTCACGACGCTTTCTGTGCCTGGAGGCACGTCCGAAGAGCGCCATCCGCCCTACGACGCAATCTTCCACTTACGCCTATCATCTTAGCTGGACCCCCAGCATGCAAATCTGGCAGGTCCGCGCCAGGCTCGCGGTGGCAATGTCAGGCACGCGCGCCCACAGCAAGCCACTGTTGTTTACTAGGTTCCTGTAGCATACTGTTGATATCTGTGATATCAATCATAATAGCACTAAGAATGAACTGCATGGCCGGGAGACTTATACCAGGAAAGTGCGAGTTTTTCTCCCTGCTGCGGTTTCGGCAACGCTGACTACTTATGCATTTAAGACTTGGGTGTAAATATTGATGCTTGAACCGGGCGAAACTTATCTCGAGCTTCGTGGCCGCTCGACTGTATATGCACTGTGGCTGCCTAAGCTTCCCAACAATACGACGATGTATCTCTTGACGCCAAACAAACTTAAGCAGCTAGCTGATTGCCTTAGTCGTAGAGGTTCCATTCGCAATGCATGGTTCATTCTTTCTTGGCGCTACACTGCGTCCGCACGTTATTACAGTGCCCCAGGATAACATGTATTCTGAGAATGCGTGGAAATGTTAACGGGGCTTTACCGCATATCTTAGGGACTGCTAGCACCAACCGCCCTACGGTTGACGGGAAAACCTGGGGAAACTCTTCCTAATCGACGACAGGATACAAGCGCAGCGGGGTGCGGGGTGACAACTTTAATGTGTGGCCATGGTGGGTTAGTGCGATGGCAGGGTATGTGCAGGTTGGCGAGTGCAAGGTTGGCCACAATGATATATCCCTACCTATGTAGGGACAAGAATGGCTGTGACAGCTGCAGAGTTTGCGTGTCACAAGCTGCCGAGGAAGGCTCGTGCATGCGGAACGTCGATGGGGGGGGGTGCCTCCAGGCATCAGTACGTCTCACAGGATTAGCCATGTCAAGCCGTAGGCTGACCCAAGCAGCCCCCAGGGGCCCCTTTGCCAGGGCCCCCCAGGTCGCGTAAGGGCTACCCTAGGGCTGGCCCAAGCAGTCCCAGATAGACTACCCAAAACCGGGCGCCCCAGTCCAATCCAACCCAGGCTGTCCCAGGCTGCCCCCAAAACACTCCAAATTGCCCCCGGCCACCTCAGGCTGCCCCAGGCAGGCTGCCTCAGGCCGTCTGCAGGCGCGCCAGCCCAGGCCACCGAAAACCACCCCAGGCTGCCCCAGGCCACCCAAAACCGCCCCAGGCCACCCCAAGCCGCACAAACCCGCCCCAGGCCGCCCCCCAGGGGTACGGATTTGAACAAGATAGAGAGCAGGGTGAATGGGCAATGGGCGAAATACACAGCCGCGGTTGTGAAGGACGCCAACAAGTCCGCCACCCCCACGCTTGCCCCCACGCTTTGAAGCTATGCCTCAGCCCTACCAAGTCGCAAGCGCAACCACAGCACAACGCATGTAGCACCAGGGCATTAGCACCGGGTCATGCAACCCTATGGAACGCTGGTCATGCTAGTGTCAAGAGGCCTGCGTGTGTGCCTGTGTTGGGTCGCGCGTGTGCGGTGCTGGTTCCCGTGCGGGCAGCTTTGTTGCTGGATTGGCCGCTGGATTGGCCGCTTGGATAGCTGGATGTGCATGGCGTTTGCTTGGCGGCTGTGTTTGTGCCCCGGACTGAGTGGGACCCCAGACTCATTCTGCGTGTGTGCCTGCGCATGATCGTGTGCCTGTGCCCTGTTGTGTGGGCGCCTGTGATGGTGGTTCCCGTTCTCGTGGTGATTAGGGCTTGGGTGCAGGGTTTTCTTTCTTTTTCCCTGCTCTGTTCTGTGAGTTCGGTAGGTGGTTTGCCTGTTTTGTGGGGCCCCGGTCTGGCCTTGCTTTGCTCTGGAGCGGTGCCCTCACCATTGACATTGATTCGAGGACGGCGGGGGCACACATGTTGTGTTTGCACTGGCTTTCTCCCTGGAAACCCAGCGTATTATGCAACGTAATCGAATTTATTAATACGCATATTATATATAGAGAGGGTGGTGTACGAGGCAACCCTGTGGAGTCTGCAGGTGCTGCTTCTGGTGTCATTCACGTTTCAAATGCACTTTGCTGGGAGGGGGCAACCCGTTGCACCCTGGGTCTCATCCGCGCTGTGGCCACCGTCCAATGTGATCCCACAATGAAAGTGCTGGACGGTGTAAGTTGGGGAAAAGTTGAGGAAAAGTTGGGAAACAATTAGCAAAAAGTTGAGAAAGAGTTGGAAAACAATTGGGAAAAAGTTGAGAAAAGTTGGGAAAAAGTCAGGGGTCGTATCTTGGTTTTGGGGTAATGTCTAGCTCCAGACAAAAACGGCCGGGTAGCCGCCGTCTTTTGTCTGGGCACATGGCGGTTTGGGGGCTTCTACATAGGAACTCGGACAAAACCCGCCCCAAACCCGGGCCAACAAAGTCTCGCCCCAGACATTAGCCCCCGGGAGGAATGTCTAGGAAACGGCCAAAATGGCCAATTAATGTCTGGAGACATTAAGATAGGAGCCCTGGAAAAAGTTGGGGAAAAGTTGGGAAACAATTGGCCAAAATTTGAGAAAAAGTTGAGAAAATGTTGGGGAAACGTTTTGGGGGAGCAGTACGAAGTGTAACGAGCGGGTTGGGGGTTGGGTGAAAGGGTTTTAGACTGGGCGGACTGGGCGGATCTTCTGAGGAGCTGGGTGCGGTGGGAAATCAGGGGGGCTATTGGGGTGGACGGGTGGTGAAGCGCTGATGTGAAGCGTAGGCAGAGATTCTCTCAGCAGCATGCACGGAGCATGTCGCTGCAGTTCGCAAGCTTGACGAGCGGGCAGGTCACCCCAGGGCCCGCCCCAGACGCCCCGACAGCAATCCATGGCATATGGACACCGTATCAGGGCATTTGGGATGGGTTGAGCTTTGGATGGTGCCCCGGGTATGGGCACAACCTGGGTGAGACCGGGTTGGGAGGGGGCGGTGGTCCGAGGAGCACCAGTGGTTGCTGGTGGAGAGGGTGGTAGTTGGGCCCAAACTCCGGAGCTGCCCTCGCCACGTGCAGGTGCACATGCAGGCAGCGTAGCGCCTGCCACGGACTGGTCCTTTGTGTGCACAGCACCAACAAGTGCTGCAGGGGGCAACCTGTGACACTGCCTTTGAAATGTCGGCGGACTTTGATGCTCCACAATTTGCGATTCTATAGCTATGAATTTCTAGACGCAATGTTAGTGCGCACACCTGTGAGACACTGGAACCGGCGCTGCAGCAATCCTGACACCGAAATTGGGGGGCTTGTGCAGGTCGCCGATGAGTGCAAGATTATAGGAGCAGGAATGTGGTGAATGGCTGTGACAGTCGCAGACCTGCTGCCAAGCAAGGCGTGTGCATGCAGCTGTGCCTCTCAAAGAAAGAACGGCAGGCCGCCAGCCTCATAAACCTATGCCGCCCCAGGCTGCCCCTCTGTGTGGCCCTCAGGCTGAGGGCCCCAGACCGCCCCAGGCCACCCCCAAACATCCCAAACCACTCCAGACCACCCCAGCTGCCCAAGGCAGACTGCCCCAGGTTGCCTGCAGGCACGCCAGCCCAGGCCGCCCCAAGCCGCCCCCAAACACCCCAAACCGCCCCAGGCCACCCCAGGCCGCCCCAGGCCACCCCCAAACACCCGATACCGCCCCAGGCTGCCCCAGAACACCCAGGCCGCCCCAGGCAGGCTGCCCCAGGCCGCCGGTAAGAGTGTGGGCCCCGGCTGCCCCAGACTGCCACTGACCACCCGAGGCCAGCCACCCCAGGGCCACCCCAGGCCGCCTCAGGCTGCCCCAGGTGTGCAGCAATTGATGCACCATGTGCATGTGAGCCTTCAGGCTGCGCGGTGCCAGGTGTCGACCACCCGGCGCGCGCGAGGAACACCGACGTGCACACAGGGCCAGGAGAAGTCGGTGTCACAAGCTGTGACACCGACTCGGACAACCGGCGAGCCTTCGCCCCGCAATTTGGGGTTTCAATACAAGCCGACAAATCGTATGTGTTTCTTACACTGTGCGTGCCAGAAGTGCCCGATTCGACCGACTGGTGAATGGGACCGAATCGGCCTGCGACTCGCCCTCGCAGTCCTCGGCGTCATTCTTTATTTACATACAATTGCGCCACGTATTGTTGTATCTGGTACAGCATCGCTGATAGCTCAGTGCAGGAATGTTGAGGACGCCCATTTCTCGAAATCGGGTCGCATAGCATAGCCGAATGTTAATTTGGATACGAGTCTGCTCCCGATATTCATGATATGCATTTACCTACTACTACGCCGCTCCTGAGACACGCAGCTTCCGCGTTCGTTCCTGGCGAGCCAGGCAATGCGTGGTCATATGTCTATGGCTGATCTGCTTCTGTTTTAGCAGTCGGCAGAAGCCCAGAAGTCTGGAGTCCCACGTGATCGGTACATCGAACTGTCTTTTGGCTGCGTCAACTTTACCCTTAAAGTTGGATGGATTGCTCTGGAAAGGATGTCACACGAATTGGCGCGAAAGGACTGCGAACATGTGAAGCGGGGCTCAACGGGGCCCTGTGCCGGGACGCCGGCCGGGTTCAGACAGAGGCGCCTCTTCAGCATTCGTTGTGACAAGCTTCAGGCAGCTCCTACGACCCTAAGCATCAGCGAGGGCTAGCGAGGGCTAGCCCTGTCCTTTACAACCCGGGAACCTTTGAGCGATGCAGGCGATGAATACCGTCTAGATGCGCTTGTCACACGCAGCCCTCATGTCCATGGCAAAAAGTTGATGAACAGCACACATCCGAGCGCCACATACACCAAGCACCACCGCCACAAAGCCATCGCCAGCCAGGAGCTCCAACCGCTGCCACCTGCACTGCTAGGCCCCCCAGGCGCGGCAGGACCGCTGCCTCCGCCACCCATTGTCGCGGCTTCCGTCGCGGCTTCGCCCGCAGCTGCAGGCTCCGCCCGCCTCGGCCTCCGCCCCCCGACTTCGTTCCCAAGGCGTCGACCCATCCCGCGGCGCCACAGGTGGGCCATGTACCAATACAGGGGCGGGCACGAAGACAGCAGGAAGCGTGTGGACACCTGCACGTGCATGGTCGTCACGGCAACCAGGAGACTGAAGGCCCACGGGAACATTGTCACCGCCAGCTCCGGGGAAAAGTACCCCGCGTGTCGGCTTCCGTCGCTCATGTAGAGTTCCCGCCCTGGGGCCTCGCCCTGATATGAGGACGTCCCACCGGCGGCTGCCACCTTGGCCCCGGCATCGCTGGCGCCACCCAACCCCAGCCTCCTTCGCAGCTGGCCTGTGCTATGCTCGCCCATAGCCCCTCTGACTGAGGCTAGTTGCGCCTCACCCTCTGACTTGCTCAACCCAGATCGCCAATTTGACTTCCCCAGCGCCTCCGCCGCTGTATCCTCCGCCGCCGCCGCCACCCCATCCGAATGGGTCCTCCCTGGGGGCATCAAGCCCAGGCAGGCCATGTGGCCGGCGTTGGCGCGGCTATACTCAAACAGCCCAGCCGCCGAGAGCAGCAGCACAGGCATCGCCAGCAAAAAGTTGGGCGCCTGCGCGGCAGCGGGGAACAAGGCATGTCACCAGAGCAATGGAAGCGCATGCATCCCTTATGAGTGCATGACGCTGTCTTAGACACTGTGATACACATCATCCGGATGACGTGCGGACACGAATAAACAATTAACATGTGCGCTAGCGCCCTGGCCGCCCGCCCCTACCTGTTGCAGCGTCCAGTAGCGCAGGAAGCCCACGTTCCAGTACAGCAGCTGCACGAAGCCGTACACGTACGGCACGCGTGACGAGCACCACGGCCGCGGCCAGTCGTACGGCCCAGTGCTGCCGCCGCCGCCACCGCCTGTGCTGCCAGTGCTGCTGCTGCTACTACTACCCACGCCTGCGTCGTAGGCACCAGCAGGAGCGGCGGACGACACGTGGGCGGCGCCGTGCGCATCCCGGCGGCAGAACGCCTCATACGCGGCTGCCTGGAACAGCACCAAAGGCGTGACTGAGACGGCCGCCGCGACAACGCCCAGCAGCGCAGTCCACAACGCTCGCGCCTGCGTGTCAGTACAAGCGGCTGTCGTCAGCAGTGAGCATAACGTCCTTCGCGCCCTGCACCGTCCAGTGTCTCCCGTGTGCACATGCACGTGCTGCAGCTCTCAAGAGTCCAAGGCATGGACTTGGCCCTCCCACCTTGCTCTTGGGCCACAACGCCACCGCATGCCGCAGGCTGTAATGGCCCACGTAGCCGGCATTCACCACGCCTGTGTTTTGCGGCGACACAGTAGGCCGCCGTCAGTCCATCAGTTCAAATGGCTTCAGGCTGCCCTATCAGCTGGGGGTGGCCCCCGCTTTACTGGTCCTGAGTTCAGCATGGGCCTACCGTTTGAGCGCAGACCACATGACACCGCCACGGCCGCGGTTGCAGCCATGAGCCGTGCCAAGCTAAATCCCGGGCCACCGCTTTTGAGACCTCCTCGCCTCTGATCGCGTGAGCCCCTGGCTGCACTGACTGCGCCTTCCAATCCACCGATGCCATCGCGGCTGCGGCTGCGGCTGCTGCTGCTGCCGCCGCCGATCCCCCGGCAATGCAGGCAGCACAGCACCGCCAGGGTGGCCGCGGCGAAGGCGGCCTCTGTGTACGGCGCCGCATGGAAGACGGCGGCGGGGCTGAGGATGAAAAAGAGGCAGGCAGCGGCTGACAGTTCCGGGTCGCATATGAGCGAGGCACCCAGCCTGCGGGTGCACACGTGTGGCATTGGGTGGTGCCAACAAGGCTGTGTTGGAGGAGCCGTAGCCATGGATGCCGCTGCTGCTGAGTGCAATCACACCGCCACTGATCTCACCTGTACAGCATCACAACGCCCGCCACGGATGCCGCTGCGTTGAGCGCCACCGCCAGCAGGGCAAACAGCTCCGGCGGGGCGCGCGAAAGCAGGGCTGCGAGCGGCGGGTGCACACGTGCTCAAGTCCTTGCCGGCCTCACTGTATGGCATCCCATGGTATCCTACGATCACATGTGAAGGCACATGTGCGCCGGACAGACTACAGGTGTTTGAGGCACACGAGCAGTGGAACCGCCTTGTGCACCAAAATGCAGCGCACCGCCTCCGCTCACTCCCATCCCAACAAAGGCCACCGTGTTTCTCCCGCCCTGCCCCTCACCCGGCATGAGAGGAAAGAAGGCGTAGTATTGTTCGTATACGTAGCCCCTTGCCGCGATATCGACGAAGAAGACAGCATCCCACACCAACCATCCGCGCAGCAGCCACGGTCGCGCGGACTGGGTGGCGCCAGCGGCGGCTGCACCCGCCTGCGGCTGGCCGTCGCCCATCCAGGGCTCCTGCAATCCATCTGCCGAATGTGACTGGTGGAAGGCTGCGGGCTGCACGGGCTGTAGCAGCTCTGCCGGGAGGGTCTTGGAGGTGTCATAGTCAGGGAGGAGCAGGTCGCCGCCTGTGGCGCCCAGCAGCAGCGCGAGGCGGACAGCTACCGCCAGGAGCGCCAGGCGCAGCTCAGGCCGGGTCAATCCAAGCATATGCATTACGTATGTCCTACAACTTGTGGACGAATTCGCCGCGCCAATAGCGGCACGTCATGTTCAGACTGAAGAGACGAGCATCTAACCAGCGCTAGTTGCTCTCCGAATTGCAACTTAGGTTTCCTTAGTTTCAGGACACCCCTCGGCCGGCCAGAGGCGGGCATACCCATCATCGCTTCGTGCATCGCGTATAAACGCGTCGAGCCACGGGCGCGCACAGGGTTTGACCAGTTGCTTTAACACTATTCAATTTATACTATTAGCATTTTATTGGGGCTAGGCAGCTGCTCACACAGCGGTTGTTGCTCGCCGACACCAGAGAAACAATAGCTGTGTGTGCATCCGCTGCTGCTACCGCCCCTGATATTAGCAATGATTTGTGGAGCGCATAGCACTGCGCATTTGGGCAGCGCGCGTGCGCAGTGCTTCGGTGCAAAGCGCTTGGCATGCCGTGTCATACGCGCGTGTAGCTCGGCTCGCAACCCGCAGCCGCTGGCGGACATGGAATCAGCAGCGCGTGAAGATGTAGGAGCAAACGCGACCAACGGTTTCCTCGCACGGCGCTCAGTTCTGGCGTTAGGGGGCATCCTCGGGGCAACCACATGGTTGGGCTCGCCCGCCCTCGCGGAGGATTCAGGTGTGTGCGTATGCAGAAAGCATGTGTCGCTGGTCCGGGCGCGCAGCTTAAAAGCGGGCTGGGCGCAAAGCTCATTTGCGACCGGTGGCATATCCCTCGCCCTCCGGCAGTGGTCAACGAACCCGCCGCTCTGAAGGCCAAGTTGGAGGCGCAGTACAAGCTGTGGGCGGCCAAGCAGTATGACGCATGGCTAGCCACCCAGGGCGGCGCGGGCCTCAAATGGCAGAGCAGCTACGCAGGCGTGCCACTGAAGCTCAAGGGCAAGGAGGGCGCCGCGCAGTACTTTGCAACGCTGAACGCTGATCTCGACATCCAGAGCTACAAGGTGAACTGTGCATAACGCTGCCAGGGAAGCCTGCTTATCCGAAGTGCGTGTAGGGTTCCGTACGCCATAATGTACATGGGGACCCAGGGTTGATGATGTGGGTCGGGCTGCCTCACCGCCTCAACATCAAGTTGTGTGGAACGCACGCACCCATTGCACGTGCTAATGCCGCGAACCCCAATGCCGACCCACAGCCGTTGGCCATCTTCGTGGACAACGACGGCGACGAGGCGACGGTGGTGGTGGAGCTGGCAGGCGCCAGCCGCCGCACCAAAGCGCCCTTCAAGACCGTTGTCCTGCACAGCTACACCATCGGGCCTAACTTCCAGGTGGGCGCCAGGGGTATTGCGGGGGGGTTGTAGGTACCAGCCCAAACGTAACCAGGCGGTGGGGGTGAAATTCGAGAACTGGCCTGGCAATCGCTCCTTCGCCCCTCTGCGTCAGCCGTTGGTCATGGAAGGGCTGCCCAGGCACCACAGGCCCTGGTTCAATCTACTGTCAGGGTGGCATGCTCAGACGTAGGACCTCTTGCGCGCTTGCTGCCGCTAACACTACAATCACCAACACACGGAGCAGGTGCTGAAGTTCAAGGAGCAGACGGACACACAGCTGCTGGCGGCGCTGGTGCCGGCGGCGGCGGGCGGGCCTGGGGCGGCGGAGCTCGAGGGCGGGTCGTCGCCAGCACCGCCTGGCCCCGCGGCCCGCACGGCTTGAGCAGTTATGACAACGCGGAGACTGGTGACATTGGAGGGGGCATAGGCGACCGTCACAGGTGGGGCGGCGAGGCGCAGGAGGGCGGGAGCGCTGGCGCCTGTGGGGTTTCTGAGCATTTAGGCCACTGCGCGGGGAACTGCATTCAGGTCGGGTGCAATAAGGCTCCAAGCGGCGTCAGCCATACTGTGTGCGTGTGCGGCCCGCGTTTGCGCCGTATTTTATTGCGTCATTGGGAATGGCACGTGTTGAAGTCAGCGGGTTTCGGCTCTTGAGGAAGAGAGGGAGCGGTGTGGGTTAGGGCCTTGTTGCGGCGGGCGAAAGTAGGGTTCGACTTTGAGTTCGCGTCGCGAGAAGTCCTGACGAGCTCAAGCTTGAATCGAACACAAGAACGGGCCACCTTCGTGGTTTTACCGAGGTTGGTCGAGTTGCGATCGAGATCGAGGTTGGCGAGGAGTCGAGGACCCGCGGGGCTGCACGGGCTCACCTTGGGAGACGGCGCCGCGGAGCTCGATGGCTGGCCTGCGCTGTATATAAAGCTCGCAATAGTGCACATTTCTGCCAGACACACAGCTCAACAAAGCAACCCTACTCTACTTGGGCGCGCCATCAAGCTTTGCAACCAGCAGCACCAGCTGAGGCCCGGCCGTCAAGCTTGTATCTCCCGCGACCCGCAAGAGCCGCTCTCCCCTTCTGCACCTGCTACAAGTTCGCTCAGGTCACCAAGAATGCCAACCAACCCCGTGTACCTCGTTGGTGGGTGGCCAGGACGCTCGCGGCAACGTTGTGCGTGTGTCGGGGGCCGGACACCGCGCGCACAGCCGGCAGCGCTGCACACTCTTGACAGGCGCTCGCGGCGCCCCCCCTGGCTGAGCACGCACGCCGCCATTGCCGCAGTAGCAGCGGCTGGAGCAGCAGCAGCAGCAGCAGCAGCAGCTGTAGCTGTAGCTGTAGCGATAGAGAGCAGCAGCACGCAGCAGCACGGTTTCGGGTCCTAGTCGCGGCCCTTGGTCGCCGCACGGCCCTTGGACAGCCGCCCGTTGCCGCTTCCCGGCTGCGAGCGACAGCCCCGCAGCCGCCGAACCTGCCCGCCGCCGGCGGCGCTTTTGCGACCTGCCGCACCAGCACCTGGGCCTCTAGCTATCCGCTGGCCCTGACTGCTGCCTTGCGTGCCTCAGCCGCCCCAGCGGCCCCACACGCCACACCACCCACACGTCCTCGCCGCCCCCTGCAACGCTCTCACCCCCTCTCTTATCCGCGCTCTCACCGGCGCTCTCACCCTGCTGCTTTCTCGCCCCCACCTGCAGACCTGTACGTGTACAAGCCGCCCGAGGAGCTGGTGGTGTCCATGGTGGACGTGGACGTGGCGTGGAACGAGCGCCGCAAGCATGAGGGCAGCGTGAGTGGCAGTGGCGTGTGCCGAGCGTGGCGTGGCGGGGGTCGGCGGGGTGGCCTGGCCCCTGAGGGGTGGTGGTGGTGTGGGGCGGGAAGGCAGCGGGTCGCGTGGGCCAGAGCTAGCAGACTGCGCGCCGGGCCAGTTTTGAGTTGCGGGAATGCCGCTTGCGGGAATGCCACACGCGCATGGACTCGGCACGGCCATATTGCACGCGCTACAGCGTACTTGTGCTTGGAACTCCTGACGCGGACGTGAACGTGCCTGTGGCTCCGCACTAGTGTGCTGACTCGCCCATCGCCCACGCACGCCTGCGCACGCCGCCGCACACCACCGCCTGCACCCCCACCCAATCAACACATGCAACACACCCACACACGCCTCCACATGCACAGATCTTCACCAAGGACACCCTGAGCGAGGAGGACCAGGCCAAGGCCGACGCCGAGGCCCAAGACATCATTGACTTCCAGTACCGCGTGTGGCAGAAGTCGGGCCTGTCCGACAACGCCACCTACCTGCCCAAGTCCGTGCACCCCAAGTTCTGCGGCAACAACCCGAAAACCGGTGAGGCCTCGTGCTTATCAGCTGAGCAGCTGAGCAGCCTGCGAGCAGTCCTGTTACCGTGCTGTGACGATTGGAGGAAGGAGGGAATCACTGAACCAAACGCCTGGACTGTCTGTACCTGTGAACAGACATGGACAGTGCGGCGGCGGAGTGCCGCATGGCGGTGTGCGGCGCCGTGGAGGGCCTGTTCAAAAAGGTGCGTGCGGTGGCGGCGGCGGTGGAGGAATGTGGGACATTCGGTTGCAGGACGGGGGCGGTTGGGCTTGCGGGACGCGAGGCAGATAGACGGCGGCGTGGGTCGGCGTTGGTAACTGGATACCGTTACAATGGAACTTTCTTGGCAGATGCGCCTACGTGCCCGCAACTCCTCTAAACACCCCGCTTTACCTCAACGTTCCCGCAACGCTCCCGCCACTCCCCACCCTCCGTTTACAGACTGGCCTGCGTCCCAAGGACATCGACATTCTGGTCACCACCTGCTCCGTCTACTGCCCCACCCCCTCCATGGCTTCCATGGTGGTCAACGCCTTCGGCATGCGCAAGGACGTCCAGGCCTACCACCTGGGCGGCATGGGCTGCGCCAACGGCGTCGTGGGCATCAACATGGTGGCAGACCTGCTCAAGGTGAGTGTGCGTGTGTGTGTCTGTGTGTGTGTGTGTTTATGTGCGTGCGTGCGTTGTATGTTGTTTGCGAGCGTAGCAGCGTGTAGGGGACGTGTTCGCTTTGGTGCGGTTTTAGGTTTGGGTAGGTGCTTAGAGCGAGACGGAGGCGCTCGCGTGCCCGGGCACCGGGCTGCTTCCTGCAGCTGACAACGCGCCTGCCTCCCCCCCCCCCCGCACCTACCCATGACCCGCCGCCGCCAACGCTATCTCACGACACAGGCGCATCCCAACTCCAACGCGCTGTTTGTGACCAACGAGACCACCACGCCCGCCTTCTACAAGGGCCGCGACAAGCACCGCCTGGTGACCAACGTGCTGTTCCGCATGGGCGGAGCCGCAGTGCTGCTCACCAACAAGCGGGCGCTCATCCCGCGCGCCAAGTACGCGCTGCAGCACCGGGTGCGCGTGCACTGCGGGGCCTCCAACGAGGCTTACAAGTGAGCGGGGGAGCCCGGGCGTGTGGGGGAGCCGGGGCGCGTGTGCGGGAAGGTGCAAGGTGCCACCAGGTTTCGCTGCCGGCGGGTGTGTTGTTGTCTTGTGATTCGGCGTGGGGTGTTCCTAGCGATTGTGCTGGGCGGTGAGCGACCCCACCACCCGAAGCATGTGCGGTTGCCACGGGCACGCCACGCGCACGCGTTCCGATGTTCCCACCACCGCCCACCACCCAGGAAACACGCTTACCCTCCCCCATTCACCCTACGCCGCCCGGCGGTCACCGTACGTGCTGTACCGTGCACAGGTGCATCTGGTACGGCCCGGACGCTGAGGGCCTGAACGGCATCTACCTGGGCCTGGACGTGGTGAAGGAGGCAAGCAAGGGGCTGACGTACGCCATGATGCGCGTGGGGCGGTACGTGCTGACGTGGGGCCAGATTGGGCAGTGGCTGTGGACGGAGGCGCAGCGGCGGCTGCTGGGGCGCAAGGACGTCGCGCCATACTCGCCCTGCTTCGGCGACTGCATCAACCACTTCCTCATCCATGCCGGTGCGTGTTCGCGCGTGCGCGGTTGCTTTTAGCAATTAGACGGATAGGCGCTGCGCTGAAGTGTGCGTGTGTGTGTATGTGTGCGTGTGTGTATGTGTGCATGTGCGTGTGCATGTGGCCCACCGTCGTCCTCACTGCGCTGTTCGCTGCCCTGACTGGCCTCCTCCGTTTCTATCCACCCTTTTCAACGCACGCAGGTGGCGCCAAGGTGCTTGACGGCATCGGCAAGAACCTCAAGATCACGGAGTCGCACCTCTGGCCCAGCCGCACAGTGCTGCGCTACTACGGCAACGTGTCGAGCAGGTGAGGCCCCCGTCAGTGCGAGTGGTGATGTACGGCAGGAGGGGGGGCTGCGTTCGTTGTGATTGCGCATGCTTGGCCAGTGCAAGAGTGCTGAGTGCAGCATGGAAGGGCCAAGACTTTCGCGTAGTCACTGTGACGTGTCCGAGCGTCTGCAGCTGTGAACGTACACAGTACGTTTGGACCGTTTAGTGTGCCAGTACCGCCTTGTGCGCGTGTGCCGCGCGCCTTCCTAGTCGTTTCTACAAATAACGCGACCGCACCCGCACCCCCCTCCCCCGCAGCACGACCTGGTACACACTGGCTGCGGTGGAGAGCCTGCGCGGCGTGCGCAAGGGCGATAAGGTGCTGCAGATCGGCGTGGGCAGCGGCATCAAGGTCGGCGTCAATGTGTGGAAGGTGAGAAGGCCAGGATCGAGGAGCCAAGTCACTGCTCTCCCGCACCCTGTGACCTCCACACGATGCGGACTCCGGGCACCTTGCCAGCTACCTCCGCAAGCCCTCTCGGACCCTCGACACCCGCAGCCGCACTTTAAACACTTCTGAACCTCCGCCTCTCGCTTCTCCCTACCTCTCGCGCCAACACACACAGGCGCTGCACGACATCGAGGATGTGCACGACGCCTGGCGCATGCGCGCCGAGGCCGGCGACCGCACGCGGCTGCCCAACGTGCAACACGGTGCGCTGCACTTCGGCTTGCGCCTGCTCAGCCTGGCGCTGCTGGCGCTGCTGCTGGCGCTGCTGGTGCGGTTCGTGGTGCCGCTGACCCACCCCAGCGCGCTGCAAGCCGGCGGCGTGGGCCCAGGCCTGGAGGGCCTGATGGCGTCGGTGGGCGGCGTCGTGCGCGGCACTGCGCAGCGGCTGCTGGGTGGCGGCGGCGAGGCCGCGGCGGCTGCGGCCGCAGGCTCCGGCGCCGTTTAAGTGAGCGGCAGAGGCTTGTGGCGTGCTGTGAGCTCGGTGGCGGCGGCGTGCGTGGTGGCGGCTCAGCAGGAGGATTCTGGCTAAGTTGAGGAGCAATGCGGCAAGGGCCTGGCTGGTCTGGCGTGGGGTGGCCCGGGCCCGCATGTTGTTTTATGAATTGGGGCGTACTGGGGGAGTAAAGGAAGCTGAGAAGCTGGGGGCGATGTTGCTAGCTCGAATGAAAGCAGCAGGCATGTTGCTGTGCATAGTACATGGCACGAGCGCATGGTGTGCAGTGTGTTCATAGAGCACAAGGACAACAGAGAGTGAGTGTGTGTGTGTGTGTATGTGTGTGTGTGTGTGTGTGCGTGTGCGTGTGCGTGTGCGTGTTTTGGCCAGCACCGGGCAGAGCTCGTACCATGTTGGCTTGTGCGACCATCCGCCAAGTGCCACGGACGGCAAGGCTAAAAGAGCGGCGTTGGGGAGGCTGTTCACAGATGTGGCGGGCCCTTGAGAAGTGGCATGGCAAGGTGGCAGTTTTGATGGAGGTTGGATATGGCTGGGCCCATGTCGGGCGAACATGTATCGGCGTGGGCGTGGGCGTGGGCATGAAGACGTTGCAGACAAGCATCGCCACGATGCGGTAGAGCCAGGGAAACAACGATTGTGCGGTCGAGGGGCGATGGCATTGAGAGCGAGAGCTGGGGCGGGGACATCCAACAATTTGCTGAGGACGTTGGTTTGGCACAACCGTCGCTGCCATCATTGCGCAGACACGGTGGGGATGTATAGTGTGTGCATAACGGTCAAGAAAGGCTTACAATACAACAAGCTCTTCATAGCCTTGTTGAGCATGATGGTTGAGCAATCGACTGTAAACTGATACCGTGCATGTTCGAACTGTGCATTTGAACTGTGCTTTTCCTGAGTCCACCAACAACAACATCGGCTTGTGGATGCGCTGCGACCCACCACCTAACCAACACCCGTCACACCCACTGCTACATGCAAGCTATCAAAGACGGCTGCCTACTCCAACACAGCCATGCACATGTAACGATGCACGCTACCGAGAAGCCGTCCAAGGGCACCGCACTCCCCTGCATCCACAGATCCTGGGCACTTGCCTTCAACCTCGTCAAACCAGTGACTTCGGATGGCTTTGCCACATTCCACACCTCAGGCCGCCAAGGTCCCGACTCGGTCCACGCTCAGGCAGGGGCCTTGACAGGCTGGCCCCCCAAGTTCCTTGCAGCTCTGGGCCCCGTCGCTCCAGATCCTGCTTTACCAAGTGCCATGATGTAATAGGTCTCTGCACTTGTCAGCATTGACGTCCGGGACCAAAGCCGTGGCACACGGTATTGCCGTGTCACCCGGCAGTGCTATGGACGTCTGCCTGTACCTTTCAAAGAGTCTCCTGACACAGTATCACGAGGGCAAAAGGTGTACCACACCAATAAAAAGGCGGGTGAGAGAACGCATGGAAGCATACGCCAAAAACATGGCGGGCCCGCCAAAGAGCAGCAAGTGATGAATGCACCGGCAGCGCTCACGTCATTCTTCCTCACCGCTTCCGTCTTACACTCACTAGGACTCCTTAACTCCGACCCTAACATCTTCTTCCTAGTAAGGCATGTGCAGCACCTCGCAACCACCACCGTCGATATCAAGAATACGCTCCGGCCCTGCTCCTAACAAACTACTATTGACGAAATCGCGAGGCATAAGCGCGCATGGGTTGCACAAGTGCAGACCCCCCACATCCGCGTCTACGCCGGCTCGGAGCCCAACGAATGGCCAGGGAGCCCCAGCCAGGAAAGCATACTTTGAACACAACTCAAGCGGGCGTGTCGTGCGATATGTTGCCTGGCCGTCAACCGACACGCCAGCATGCACTCAGCATTTCATGCCCGGCAAACGGTCAGGCAGTAGTGTACAGTCACAGGAACCCCATTCGTTGCCGTCGATTATCTTACAGCTGACTCCCGCCGAGCCTGCCCAGCTGATGCCGCCGTCTTTCGCTCTCTTCACTGGCCCCCATGCTGAGATCCTAGATAGCAATCCGTGCTTGTGCGCCCCCCCCGCTACACAACCAGGAACTCGCGCGCAAACGCCAGGAAGTCAGCCGCCGCGGCGGTGGGCGTGCTGCGCTGCATGTGCCCTAGCGCCGCCACCAGCACGCGCAGCTGAGGCTGGCTCAAGGCCGACAGCCGCGGACGCGCCGCCGCCACCAGGGCGTCAGTCCAGCTGCAGGAAAGGCAAGCGCGCAAGCACACATGCACACAGGGAGGAGTGATGAGCCAGCGCGCGACTGACACACGCGCAGTGCAAGGTAGCGCAATTCTCTAGCAGGGAGTTCTGCGCTTCATGCCTACGCCCCAGCAACCCCTGACCGTCTTGCCTATACCCACTGCAGCACTTCTGCTTCGCCCTCCACGTTCGCCCTCCCACTCCATCCACACCACTGGCCACACACCCCCTCACCACCCCCACTACGGGCCAATGCCGGGCTCACCATGCGTTCGGGTGCACGGAACTGCAGGACACAGCGGCCCAGGCGCAGTTGACCAGCTCCTGCGGCTCCAGGCCGGACAGCCCCGGCACCGACACGTCGTAGAAGCGGGTCATGAAGGCGGCGCTGGGCCGCTGATTGAGGTGGTCCAACTGCATTGGGGACGGCAGCGGTGGAGGGAGGGGTCCAGGCAAAGCCATCAGGCACAGGGCGGACGGTGAGGCGTTGAGGGCGGCACACACACAGGCCGATGCAGCCGACCTTTGACAACGTTTCCTTGTCTTCCTCTCCCCCTGGCCTCCTTACCAGCATGAGTACACGCGCCAGCTCCGTGGCTGTGAAGCGCCCCAGCGACGCCTCGACCGCCGCCATGTAGGCGCCCATCCAGGTCTGGCAGGGCCGGTGCCGGAACAGGTGCAGGCAGCTCAGGACCTGCCACACGGGAAGGGCAAGGGGAGGCAGGGCCGGTTTGAGGTTGCGGTATCGGCGGCGTGTCGGCTGGAAACAGCGAAGGTCCTGTCACAGCGACTTCTCTTTGATATGAAAGTGCACAAGCACAATTACGCACGCACGCGCACACGTACAACAAGAGACACACCTGCAGTAGGTGGCTGGGGCCGAAGGCGGCCAGGCGGGTCTGGGTGGCCTGGCAGAAGCCGTCTAGCCACTCGGCTGTGGGCGACACCTTGAGCGCGTTAAGCCTGCAAGGGGTGCCAGCAAGGAGGTCAGGGCGGGCAGATGGCGAGTGCGCGAATGGGACGGCCGCTCGCAGCATCTGGGCCACTTCCAATCCACCCGTACCAGCACACACACAATCACAGACACAGTTCTGCGTGTTTTCTTTCATGGTGCTGTCCAACACGCACAACACACGCACACACGCGCACACACGCACACGCGCACACGCACACACACACACACACACACACACATGATCTCCCCTTGTGCGATCAAGCCCGCACGTGCCCGCCCGCCTCACATGATGAGCTGCGAGGCCATCTCGATTGCCGACAGCGACTCAAAGCGGCTCTGCAGCGCCTCCAGGAAGGAATCCCACCACTCGTCGTTGGGGCGGTGGTTGCGAGCCACCAGGAACGCCAGCACCACACTGAGATCCAGCGTGCTGAGCATGGACAGCTTGCACCGCACAGCATCCATCAGCTCGTCCAGCCACGCCGCAGGCGGATCCAAATCCAAGCTTGCGAGGGAGTACACAATACTGTTTAGGCTCTCAGGTGTCACTGAGTTCGACAGCATGTTGAGGCCGGTCTTGCCGCTGCCGGTGCTGCCGCTACCGGAGTAGGTGCTGGGGGCGCTGTCATCGACCGCGTCCAGCCAAGCGGTTGTGGTGTCATCGGAGTCGGTGGAGGCGGTGGAGGCGGCCATTGACGATTCAGCAGCGCCAGACTGAGAGGCGGTGGGAGCAGTTGCCACAGCGGCGCTGGCGCTGGCACTGGTAGTGGTGGAGCTGGCGGCGGGAAGTGGCCCTAGGTCAGCTGCGGAGGGCGCGGTGGAGGGGCTGGTGACGGCAGTGGGCCACCGCAGCTGCGCGGCGCCGGCTGCGAACAGGCGGCGGCGCACGGCGGTGAAGTAGGCGGACTGCCAGGCGCGGCTGGGCCGGTAGTGCAGAGTGGACATGGCCTTGAGCACCACAGCCAGCTACGGAGGAGGAGGAGGAGGATTGCAGGGGGGGGCGAAAGGGGTGCGTGGTTGCGGCGTTGGGGTCAATCCGGCGCAAGCGGTCAGGACGTTGACATCCTTTGCCTTGTGCAAGACTACATCAAGGAGATCTGTACGCGAGGACACATGCCTAAGTTACCAGGGGCGCCCTCTGGCCCCTGAACAACGTTGCCACACTACACACACGCGTGCGTTGCTCCAGCGCTCTCACCATGTTGGGCCCCAGCTCCCGCAGGCGCGGCATGGACGCATACTCCCACGCCGTCAGCCAGGCCGCCGGCGGCTCCGGCGCCACACACGACACCGCCCACAGCACGTTGGCCAGCTGCGTGCCGTCCAGTGCCACCCCGTCGCCCAGGTGCGAGGCGGGGCCGCCCACCGCCGCCGCGCTGCTACTGCGACTGCTACTGCCACTGCTGCCGCTGCTGCTGGGGCTGGTGGTGTTGTTGGTGGTGGTGTTGGTGGTGGTGGTGGTGGGGGCGCCCGGCGCGAGGGAGATTGTGAAGAAGTCTCGGAGCCAGGGCTCGGGCAGGTGCAGCCCCAGGGAGGCGGCGGCGACCAGCAGGGAGGCGCGCTGCGGTGCCGTCATGGCGCCCAGGCGGCGGCGGCTGGCGGCACAGAAGGCCGACTGCCAGGCCATGTTGGGCCTGTGGGGTGTGGGCGGCAGGGAGGAAGGGGCGGGCACGGAGGCGTGGGATGGGGTCATGAGTGGGGCCAATAGTAGTATGAAAGCGGTGGTGCGCGGGCCTGCTGCAGTCTGGGTAGGCCACTCTGTTCCCAACCCGATCGGCTACTTTGCTTGCAAGAACAGTGGCTTCGACAGCATGCTCTTACACGCTGACGCGCCTTCCTGACGCTTTTTATCCATTTGTGCAGCCCGCCCGCCCCCAAAACCGCACGCACACGCTGCGCCCCTCAATTTCACCTGGCTCCACCTCGCCTGCTCCACCTCCCTGACCGACCAGCACCTCCCCTGACCGACACCTCCCCTGATTGACACCTCCCCTGACCGACACCTCCCGACGCACCTGTACGCCAGCCGCACCAGCGACAGCGCCACCGTCACCAGCTCGCCGCACGTCAGCCCGCCCAGCAGCGGCTCCGAGGCGCCCACCAGCGCCGCGAGCGCCGGGCCTGGCACGTGTGCGCCCGCCGCCGCCAACGAGGACAGCACGTGCGGCACGTCCGAGGCGGACAGCTGCGACTTGCTGCTCTGCGCCAGCCTGCGCGAGGGGATCAGAAGAGAGCCGCGGCCGCGTGCGTCGGTGTTACCGCCATGCTCGGCACAGGACACAGGGCCCGCACGCAAGTACCGGGCGCGGCACACACGGCCCCTCGCACGCTAGAGGCACGCGTGCCGAGCGACTTCATCCATTCACTGTCCTGCGTTGTCAGGCATGCGGTCTTTCTTGCGGTCTTGCGGGCTTGCGGTCTTGCCCGCAACCATACCACCCACCCACCCACACCGCACCACCCGCACGACCACGCCACCCACACGTCCCCACCACCCCCGTGACACCCACCAGGCCGCCACCAGCTCGCGCAGCTCGTGCACCTCCTTGGACAGCGCCGGGCCGCCGCTGCCGCTCACGTCGCCCTGCGCCTCCGCCACCTGCCCCTCCGCCTCCGCCAGCGCCTGCCACGCCTCACACAGCTCCACAAGGCTGGACCCAGGCAGCAGCGCCGCCACCGCCGCCGCCATCTGTGCCCGCCATTCCATGTACGGCATAACCGACGCACGTGAGCGCAACAGCGAGTTGGCAGCCGGCGCCGAGGCGGCGGTGGCGGTGGCGGGCATGCCGGCGGCTGCCGGCGGCGCCGTCAGCTGACCGGGCGTTACGGCCGCGACGCCTGTCATGATGGACAGCAGGCTGGCTGCGGTGAGGCTGCTGCGGCGCTCCCACACCACGGTTCGGTAGTCCGACATCCACGCGTCGAACCACTTGCGGTTGCTGCTAGCGCTGACATTGCCGCCAGATGCAGCGGTGGACGCGGCGGAGGCAGCGGCGGCGGCGGGGGCCGCGGCGGCTGCGGGCTGCGGCAACGGCAGCGCGGTGAGCAGCGGGGCCAGCTGCACGAGGCAGGAGTTGGGCAGCGCCGGCAAGCTGGGCTGCAGGGCGACCAGCTGGCGGCGCACCCAGGGCGCCGGCGGCCGCAGGCCCAGCGTCGCAATCGAGTCCAGGCAGCCTGCGAGATGCGCGGCCGAGTGAGGGCTGGTTACGAAACTGCCATGGGCCAAAAAGGCTTAACGTGCGCGACTTCGCCGCCAAGCGCTGGAGCGTACAAAAACCACTGCCAGCATAGGACCCCTCAGCGGCCGCACTGGATGCATGTCCAGGGTCCTAGGCACAGGGCACAGGTAGCGCAGGGGGCGCAGCCACAGCCAGGTGCCCCGCGTTGGACTCGGGCATGTCGCCCCACCGGCAACCGCACACAGGCTCAATCCTGTGTCCTGGGTTGTTTCCAAGACCACGCGCCCACCCAGCAGCCCCGCTCTCACCCACGAGGTTGCGGCCCTGCAGCGACCAGTTGACGCCGTCCATGCGCGCGTACAGCTGCGCCTGCCAGTCCCGACTGGGCGGCTCGGGGCACATCACGTCAGGACCGCACGCCTCCGCCGCCACCAGCAGCAGGCAGCGCAGGTCGCAGCCGGACAGGTCGCGCAGGCGGGGGCCCATGGCCTGCGGGGTGGCGCGGCAGCGGCAGGTTGCGACACAGCTCGAGAACACAGCTTAAGTCGTTTCGGGCCCAACTCCTGAAGTTGCATGCTAGACTCTGCCCAGGCCGTCAAAACGTTGCCGCGGCACGTCTCCTTTTCCGTGCTCTTACTTCAGCCCTTACACGCTGACAGCCACCCACCTCCAGGAAGCGCCCCAGCCATATCGACTCCACCCGCACTCCAGCAGCCGTGAGGTTGTACACCACCGTCACCAGCTCACTGCCCGCGCGCTGCCGCCGCGCCGCCGCCGTCGCGGCAGAGGCGGCGCGCTGCACGCCGCCCCACAGAGCCGCCGCCGGCTCCATTAGCAGCTCTGCGATGGCGCTGCTGCGGCCCTCGCGCGAGCTCGTGCCGTACATTACGTCCTCCATGTCGTACGCGCTGTTAATCGGCCGTACCAACACCAGATCCGGATCCGAGGCTGACAAGGACGCGGGCGCACCTGCGGCCCCGTCGACTGAGGTGGCGGCGGAGGGGTAGGGCGTCGGCGGCGAGGCTGTGTAGACCGGGCTGCGGCGGCGGCTGGCGGCCGGCGCGGCGCCCAGGCCACCAGCACCCACCAGCGACTTGAGTGTCGCCGCCAGCACTGCCAGACCACCCTTCTCGCCCGCCGCGGCGGCGGGGTTTGCTGCCGCCGCCGCGCTGGGCCCGTTCAGCACCGGCCGCACCTGCGGCCGGTGCCGCAGCGGCACAGCCGCTGCTGCCTCCGTTGGCGGCCCCTCGAGCTCCTCCTCCGTGCCCAGCGGCGGCTGCGCCGCCGCTGCTCCCGCCGCTGCTGTCACCGCTGGCGCAGTCGCCTCGGCGAGCGCCATCGCGGCGGCCAGCAACGCCTCTCCCCAGGGCTGCGGCGGCGTGAGGGCCAGCTCGCTCAGACCGTAGCTGAGCATGGCGAGCTCTGCCTCGTTGCACTCGGACAGCCGCGCCGCGGTGAGGGCGTAGAACTCCGACAGCCATTCGTCGTCGGGGCGGCGGCGCAGCAGCGCCAACGTCATCAGCACTGCGCACGCCTGCCCCGGCGACCAGGCCGGCATGCTCTCTGCAACGCCGTCGTACAGCAGCCGCTCAATCGAGGTGCCGAGGCGGCTGGCGGCGTGGCGCAGCGAGCGGACGAGGGCGGCACCGGCTCCGCCGGCGCCGCTGGAGAGGACGGCAGCGGCTGCGCCGCCGGGGCCGAGCTCGAGGTGGGAGGAGGCAGAAGAGGTGAAGGGGGTGGCGTCTACGGTGTCGCTGGTGCGGCTGCCGAGGCCGAGTTTTGAGAAGACGGAGGGCGAGTTGGAGGCGAGGGCGGATGCGGTGGCCGTGGCGGTGCTGGTGGAGGAGGGGTGCGGCGCAGCGCCCGCCTGGTGAGAGCGGGGCAGGAGGCGAGGTGGGCAGGCAGGTGAGGAAGGCAGCAAGGTGCGTGCGTCCAGGTAACGACGGGATAACTCAGGTGCGGCCCCTCTCTGCACTGCAAGCACCCCCAACAAAGTTACGCCTGCCTGACGCGCTGCCAGCTCACTGACTAACCTTGACGTATCTTTGGGGCTTGGCATGGCTTGACCTCCAGGCCTGCTTCGGCACCTGCGCGGCGAAGGAACTGTTAAGCCTGGGCAACGGTAATCCATCCAGTCAGCGGCGGCGAACAAGGGCGCTGCCTACTATATCGCTGAAACATCACACATACCTCTTGGCTATCAGTATGGGGCGCCGGACTCCTGCATTGCGACCTGCGTTGCAAGCGCATGGTAGTCGCGCACCGACCACCGCACACTCGCGCCGTCCAGCATTGCGTGCGCTTCATCCTACGTGCGTACTCAGGTCCACCTACCCGACTGGGCCCTTCAACAACAAGCGCATCCCAATGCTGACGCGTGAAGGAGTTCGCGGCCACTGCACACGGCGCTGCCAAGCAACTTAATAACTACGAGCCTCTAGGAAGCCATCAAATCTGCGAGCGACCCGTTGAACGATGAGCAAGTTTTGCAAGTTGCAACGCATGCACAAGTTTGTTCGCGATGGCTAGCCGAGAAGCTACTGATGGATGTGTGTCTAGTCTATATGGAGCCACGGTGAATAAACTGGGAATCACTTGACTTGGCAAGCCGGGCAGTGACAGGACAGCGTCGATGATGTCTACGTGCAGGCTCCAGCCATCCCGTCGCCTCCCCTCCGCCCAGGCACCACCCTTCCCCCATCCCCACCCCCTAACGCATTTCCTAGGACAACCCGATTATAACCTAGGTTTTAACCCCTTGCGATACTGCCAAAGTCCTCAACCATCTGGTGCACCCCTGAATCCCAGTTCTGGTGAGCCTCCAAGGATGGCATGGACGGTGCAGTGGCACGCAGGGGAGGCCCCCCCTGGTGGCACGCGACCTCCTGCTACCAGAGGTGCGCAGGTGTGCTAAGTCTGCTAACACCCATGGTACCTAATCCACCGGCAGCAGGAATCGGCGAACCACCGCGCCGTCCTTGGCTGCCTGGGCTGCCACAAGCTGCGGCGCTACAATGAGAATACGCAATCCCTACAGTGTAATACAGATGCAGCTCCCGGCATCTGTTTGCCCCGTTGGTTGCTACTGCCGAGATATTGCATTAGGTTGCGCTTGCCAGCGGTCGACCTGCGACCATGCATACGCGGCCTCTCCCTCGGCGTCCCTCGGCCCCCTGGCCCCCAGGGTCACTACTCGTTGCTGGGCAAGACCGCTGGTTCAAGGTGGGCACATTGCACGGGGCGGTTACGACTGCGAGATTACGTCGCAGCCTGAATGGTGCCGCGCAGCTGCACTCCTGGCACCGGTGGCCAGCGCTGGCGCGGCCAAGGCGTCTGCTGCTGCCAACGCAGCTGTTGGCACAGCTGTTGGCGCCCCGGGACTGCGGTCTGCGGGGACCGCTGCGTGCATACCATGTTGATGTGGCACAGGACTTGCATGGTTTGCACTTGAGACATATATTCTTTGCGAAGGCCCCGGCGAGCCGGGGGGTGATGCGCCTGGAGTCGGGATTTCCCCGGCCCGACCCCGGACTGCACAGACTGCACCGGGCCAGCACTGACATCTTCATTACAGTGTTTATGTATGTAGCTTCTATTTGCTATTATTGACGTAGAATGCACCGGAGCCGGCGTGGACCCCGGTGGTTGCAGCTTCGTTAAAGCCGCGATTCTGCGGCTGCGAGCGTTCTGGGCCGCTCGGTCTCTGAGGCTCCGGACCAGCGCCAACTGTGTGGCCCATGCAGGCATCCCCAAGCTATAAATACATTACGATTTCACTGCACTGCATAACTTACTTCATCGCTCACTCCACAACACTACTCCACACCCCGTAACATCCTGCATCTGTTATTTCGCCTTTCTGCTTAAAACCACTTCGAAAAGATGCAGTCCGCTACCATGATTGCTGGTCGTCGCATGGCTGTGGCCCCGACCCAGCGCCCTGCTTGCCGCTTCGTCGTCAAGACTCGGATGGCCCCCATCCGTGCGGCTCCCCAGGTGAGCCAGCTTCTCAAGGGTTCGGCAATGTATGTGGGAGCAATGCACCGTAGTGTTTTATGCAATTAGCGGGTGGAGCGAGATGCGTTACGTATTCTGCAGGCGCGCGCGAGCGCTGGCCACGTCGCGCCGTCCTCAGCCTCGGTGGCCTTGTGCCTTCACCGCCCGTTTCCTAACAATTGTGCTCCCTCATGCCCTTGCCTCCCCGCAGGACGAGTCGGCTCCGTCCACCTCCGCCCCTACCCCCACCCCCGCCCCTGCTCCCCTGGCCTCCAACGTGAGCGGCGAGAGCCCCGCTGCCACCCTGAACATTCTGGGCCCCGTCCAGGAGGCCATCAACGGCCGCTCCGCCATGCTGGGCTTCGTGGCCGCTGTGGTGTCCGAGTCTCTGACCCACCAATCCATCTTCAGCCAGATCGCCGGCAAGGTGAGGATTAATACAAGCATTGGGTATGCGAAGCCTTGTTGCAAGACTGTGCGTCGCATGCACAGCTTCTTTCCTACCCGCTCTACGCCTACTCGGTGCACTGACCTGTTTGCCTTTCTTCCTCTTCCTTTAACCCTGCAGTACGTTGACGGCGAAATTGTTGAGGCTCCCTTCGGCACCAGCACTCTGCTGTTCTTCGCCGTCGTGCTGCTGACCACCATGGCGACCCTGGTGCCCAAGATGGTGCACTCTCTGAACGTGGACTCCCGCTCCTTCGGCCCCTTCACCCCCGGCCTCGAGCTGACCCTGGGCCGCGTCGCGCAGCTGGGCTTCGCTGGCCTGCTGATCGTGGAGCTGGTGAAGGGCTCCGCCCTGCTGGGCTAAATGTGCTGCTGATTTGCAGCTGCAAGCCGAGCGATTCTTGTTTCTGGTTTGGATTATAGTTAGCAACGACCTTGTATTTTCCCCATGCACTGGTTAGGCACCGGCCACTGCCCCTGTGGTTGGGAAGATGTGTCTGGTAACTGCAAAGAGTGGCGCCCTGCATTGGTGCGGCTTGATGCACGCATTGTTTTCTGTTTACGGCCTTGTTCCGTGAGTGGTTGATTGAGAGTGTGCCGTGGGTAATGCAGTGCCTGTCACCGAAAGGGCACAGCAAGCTTCCAGCACAGACTGCGTATTTAAAGTGTTAATGTCTTGTTCCTGAAGTGAGAGCGTGTGTATGAGAGAAGCTGTTAGGAGGGACGATTTTGGCGAGCACTAGCCTTGCAAGCGGAGTGTGACTGACCCAGAGTAGGAAGCAAATGTGAGAGGACCCGAGAGATTGAGTGCAGTGCCAGCCGGCCTATGGCTGCTGGAGAATTCTTTTGATGGCGTGGAGTAAGTAGTATGCAGCCCGCAACCGTGTGTGCTTGCACACACAGACTGTAACCACTATGGTGACGAAGACGTGATGCAGTGTACTCTCCCTTGCAACGCACGCGTACCCGCGACGGTATTCCGGTCACGATTCCGGTGCCCCACGCTCACGCAGTCTACCTCACACCAGGTCGGATACCTGCGCCTGTCTATTATGCAAGGGGCCCAGGGATCCGGAAACTCTAGGACCTTTCACGGGTGCATCAGTATGTTTTACATAGCCGAGCGGAGCAAACATGGCGCATCTGTCCACGTCAGTGTCCCTGCGACAATGACACGTGCCAGCCGCCACCTGCCATGGCAAAATTGGCACGGGTTTGCCAGCGTGATGAATACACGCATGCTGTCGTAACCAGACACTGGACAGTGCGAACGACTTCGGGCAGTAACTTTGTCATGGTGGTTGGCGCATCTCCATATTAATTGTGCTTGGTGCCACTAGGATTTGGTGTCAACGAAAGGACAAGGGGAACACGGGTTGACACTGTGCATGCGAATGCGCAAGCAAACAGTGGGCGTGATCGGTATTACCGTGTGTACTCCTCATCTCGAGCCAGCCCCCGCATGGACATTCAGGTGTGTGGGATGAGGGGTAGCACCCGTGTTGGCTGGCCCAGGCATCCGGCACTGCCAGGCACTGCGTGGACGACGGGAGTACGACGGAGGGGCTGGGGCGTGGGGCTGGGGGTTCCCTTGGGTACTGAAGGTGGAAAGACCTGAGTCATCCACAGAAGGGGGGTGTGATGGAGCAGGGAAATGTACGGAAAGTAGCTTGTGCGTAGCTCCATCCGATGCTTGCAGCTGTCTATCATAGGCAGCTGTGCCGCCATATGCGTGCGATGTACCTACCGTATTACCGTAGGGCGCTTGCTGCCTGCCAACGCAGCTGTTGGACTGCGGGGACCGCTGCGTGCATACCATGTTGATGTGGCACAGGACTTGCATGGTTTGCACTTGAGACATAGATTCTTTGCGAAGGCCCCGGCGAGCCGGGGGTTGATGCGCCCGGAGTCGGGATTCCCCTGGCCCGACCCGTGGCCCGACCCCGGACTGCACAGACTGCACCGGGCCAGCACTGACAACTTCGTTACCGTGTTTATGTATGTAGCTTCTATTTGCTATTATTGACGTAGAATGTATCGAAGCCGGCGTGGACCCCGGTGGTTGCAGCTTCGTTAAAGCCGCGATTCTGCGGCTGCGAGCGTTCTGGGCCGCTCGGTCTCTGAGGCTCCGGACCAGCGCCAACTGTGTGGCCCATGCAGGCATCCCCAAGCTATAAATACATTACGATTTCACTGCACTGCATAACTTACTTCATCGCTCACTCCACAACACTACTCCACACCCCGTAACATCCTGCATCTGTTATTTCGCCTTTCGGCTTGAAACCACTTCGAAAAGATGCAGTCCGCTACCATGATTGCTGGTCGTCGCATGGCTGTGGCCCCGACCCAGCGCCCTGCTTGCCGCTTCGTCGTCAAGACTCGGATGGCCCCCATCCGTGCGGCTCCCCAGGTGAGCCAGGTTCTCAAGGGTTCGGCAATGTAGATGGGAGCAATATAGTGTTTCATGCGTGAGTAGGGTGAGCATGAGGCGTTACGTTTTCTGCCAGGCTCACGCAAAACTGAGTCTGGCATTAGCGCCGGCCACGTCGCGCCCTCCCCGCCTTCTCCGCCTTGTGCCTTCACTGCCCGTTTCCTGACAGTTGTGCTCCCTTGCCTCCCCCGCAGGACGAGTCGGCTCCCTCCACCTCCGCGCCTACCCCCACCCCCGCCCCTGCTCCCCTGGCCTCCAACGTGAGCGGCGAGAGCCCCGCTGCCACCCTGAACATTCTGGGCCCCGTCCAGGAGGCCATCAACGGCCGCTCCGCCATGCTGGGCTTCGTGGCCGCTGTGGTGTCCGAGTCTCTGACCCACCAATCCATCTTCAGCCAGATCGCCGGCAAGGTGAGGATTACAAGTATTGGGTATGCGAAGCCTTGTTGCAAGACTGTGCGTCGCATGCATTGCCGCCCTACGCCTACTCAGTGCACTAACCTGTTTGCCTTTCTTCCTCTTCCTTTAACCCTGCAGTACGTTGACGGCGAGATTGTTGAGGCTCCCTTCGGCACCAGCACCCTGCTGTTCTTCGCCGTCGTGCTGCTGACCACCATGGCGACCCTGGTGCCCAAGATGGTGCACTCTCTGAACGTGGACTCCCGCTCCTTCGGCCCCTTCACCCCCGGCCTCGAGCTGACCCTGGGCCGCGTCGCGCAGCTGGGCTTCGCTGGCCTGCTGATCGTGGAGCTGGTGAAGGGCTCCGCCCTGCTGGGCTAAATGTGCTGCTGATTTGCAGTTGCAAGCTGAGTGATTCTTGTTTCTGGTTTGGATTACAGTTAGCAACGACCTTGTATTTTCCCCATGCACTAGTCAGGCACCGGCCACTGCCCCTGTGGTTGGGAAGATGTGTCTGGTAACTACAAAGAGTGGCGCCCTGCATTGGTGCGGCTTGATGCACGCATTGTTTTCTGTTTACGGCCTTGTTCCGTGAGTGGTTGATTGAGAGTGTGCCGTGGGTAATGCAGTGCCTGTCACCGAAAGGGCACAGCAAGCTTCCAGCACAGACTGCGTATTTAAAGTGTTAATGTCTTGTTCCTGAAGTGAGAGCGTGTGTATGAGAGAAGCTGTTAGGAGGGATGATTTTGGCGAGCACTAGCCTTGCAAGCGGAGTGTGACTGACCCAGAGTAGGAAGCAAATGTGAGAGGACCCGAGAGATTGAGTGCAGTGCCAGCTGGCCTATGTCTGCTGGAGAATTCTTTTGATGGCATGGAGTAAGTGGTGTGCGGCCCGCAACCCTGTGTGCTTGCACACACAAATGTAACCATTATGGTGACGAAGCTCATAATCCTATCCAGATTCTGACTGTGGGATGTACAGCACGGCCATGCGTACATGATGAGTCCAAGGGCCCAGCAGATTCAAGTTTATGTGAAGGTTATGAGGCGCCCACGTGTACCCTCTGGTTGTGCCCACAGTCCGGCCTTGCACTCAGGAAGCTTATTGACAAGTGTTGCGGAACTAATGCGTACGTAGACCAGAGCGGAAGGCGGAGTGGGCTTGCAGGCGGCACGAGAGTAGGCAGTCAGTAGCGCAAGTTGCGAATTCACATGTTACCTCGTAACCGACGGTAAACGCTGTGGACGGTCGCGCCCATGGCTGGCTGACGGAAGGTGGCTGCTGTATTGGGATGGCGGGGCTGGACGACGCCGGCCGGGCTGGCGTTGGGACTACCAGAAAGGATGCGCCCGAAACCAACCTGGAGAACACCAGCGCCACCGGTGCCCAGCACGACATGTAAGGGAGGGAGGGAGGGAGGGACAGGAGGCGTGATGCACTGCAGCGTAGAAGCTATGGCGCTAGGCGCGAGGCAAGCAACGTCAACCCCAAAGCAACCGCGAGGACATGGTGCGCAAGCCGGGCTGCAGGCTGTGGCTGTTATGGCTGTGCGCTGCGCGGGGTGACTAAACGAAGAACACTAAGTACGGGGACGTGATGGATGCGGTTAAATAAAAGAGCAAGGGCGCCGGGCGGCCGAGGAAGTAACGACAGCACGATCGCTGCATGGCTCATCCCGGTCGCACTGCGGTCGGCATGGGCGCGTGCGGTGCATGCCGTGCGACACCAGGAAGCCACAAGCAGCCAACGCAAACGAATCCTCCGCAGGGGCGGCAAAGGACGCAAGCATACGCAGACAAGGAGGCAACGGGTGCAGACAGCAAATTGCTGTGCACGGCAAAGATACGTACCTCGCGCCAACCCCATCAACACGATTGGCCCGGACTTGCCAGCGTCCTGCAATGCCCACGTACAATCATGATAGCGTGCGAAGCACATAACCTGGGCAGCACGACTGCGCGCGCGCGCGCTCGCCAAACTGCGGACCTCAGCCTGTCGTGATGATTGGCAGTATCGATTGAGTATTGGCGAGGCCAAGGGGGTAGGACACGGAGTGCCGGACCTCATGCCCCGAAATCCATGGGGCCCCCCCGCGGACAAAACCGTTGTCGTTTAGGGGGTATGGGCGGTTATGCGCAGCTGGAGGTAGGAGGCGGCGGCAACCCCAGTTCACATGTCGTCCAGTCTAAATCTGTCGACGAGGGGAGGCCGCTTCAGCGGCCGATACCCGCATACGGTACACCGACCCTAAGTGGTCACAAACACATAGGGCGAAGGCGGTCCCGTCGCTGGATGGTGGCCGCCAGGGGCCCCTGGTGGCCGCTCTGTGCGGGTGGGGCGCAGCGCCTGGACGAGGGGGTGAGGACCCTAGGGCCCTGTTAACTCCCTGAGATTGTGCAGAGGAACCGCGCTCGAGGAGGAGGAAGAAGCCAAGGGCATTGTGCTTGAACTTGTTACAGTGTCAGTGTTTTGCACATCGTTATCAGGGGTATGGCCACTGTGCGAGATCATGTTGTTTCCCGCCGACGCTGGCGCCCCATATCCCCTCGAGAGGCTGGTTATTTCATATCGCACACGTGCACGAACACACACACCACGTTGCAGCACACACATTGATGAGCAAATCGCCTGGAAGCCACTCTCTGTTCCGTCTTTTGTGGCGGCGCTCCTTGCATCCATCCCAGGACAAAAGAAAGTCCTTGTCGTAAAACTGTTATGCACGCCACGGCAACTATCACAGCGTGCTTCACAACCGCCTCTAAGTGTGACTCTGCTTCTCCTGCGCATGTCCATTTCGTTGTCCTTTCTTGCAACCATTGGCTCCCGCTTGTCCTGCACGCACTTATCAAATATTATACACACGCACTGACGCGCACACACTCAGCCACTCAGACGTGGCCTACGCCTTCGACGCATGCATATAATCCGACACCGGTGCCTAACAGTGCGCGGGAGTGCCAGCGGCACGTGCCCCGCAACCGCCGCCGCGCACGATAGCAACCAATGCATATAGGGTTAATTATGTTGCCATTTTTGCACCCGCACTCAGTTTTCGCACTGGCAACATGAAACGAAATACGCTCAATTCGCTCCTATCCTTACGACACATCTACACGCACAAACCGCGACGCGCACAAAAACAATGTAGCACCTTGTTTTCTTCTCTTATAAAGATCCTTGTTCGCAAAGCCGTGGGAACCAATCGCCGGGCTAATGCCCACGCAAGGGCAGCCATCACACTTTGCTCCCACGTCCGGGACAACTGTGTCAAATTCTGACACGCACGCCTCTGCAACACGCGCTGCGGCTGCAGCCGCGCCGGGGGGATCACACAACACCAGCGCTACGACTCCCGCCGCCCCTGTTACTGTTTCAGGCTCGGAGAGCAATAGAGATGTCTGCATACTTTGGCGCGACAACCGGTAAGCTAGCTACCCCTCCTCTGGCAATGGCACGCGAATGCACTCGAGCACTCTCGCACAACAAGGCAGCAAGCTTCGAACGACCCACCTGTATCCGCTGGGGAATGCTTAGGCGCAATGAGTCGCAAAACGCGCACCTCATACGGCCGCAACGCGAGGAAGACATGAATGCAGCAATCCCAGTTTAAATACACGCATGGCAGACCGATGCAGATCATTCGTCGTCGCACGGTGCGCATGCCTGCTGCGGCCTGCAACCCCAGGCCAGCCACTGCACACGACTACTGGGCTAACTGCCCTCGCCAAGCCCAGTCCAGTACAGCAGCCCGCTCCATAGAACAGTCTGCCACCGCACCGAAGCGCCGCGCTAAAGACTCAGTTGCGCAGCGACTCAGCGTACACGGAGATGGGCACCAGCGCGCGCTCCGGCGGCACCATCCAGCCGCCACGCGCGCGTTGCTGTTCCAGCCAGTCCCAACGCTTGCCGGCGGCGCGCTTGCGGCGGCCCACCTGCCGCAGCTCCTCCGTCTCGTTGCCGGTGGAGACCGAGTTGCCGACGCCCGCGAACGCGGTCTCGAAAGCGCTGGTGAACTGTGGACACAAGGGGAAAGAAATATCAGGAGGAATTGGCTGGCCGGCGCGATATAGCATACTATTAAGCAGCAGCTCGCTCTCATGCCAACATAAACGTCCGACTCCGGGCTGATGGAGACACGGCTCCTCCCACGACGCGCGCCACCCGCGACCCCAGCCCCCGCTCCCCTCCGCTTTCTGCACCGCACCTGCGCGAAGAAGCCCAGGTGCTGCCTCGCCAGCTCCTCGGCCGCCTTGCGCCGCGCCGCCTCCTGCTGCGGGCTGTAGTACTTGTTGGCGCGGGCGCGCGCCTCCTCCTTGCGCTTGCGCTCCTTGAGGAAGGAGGCCGTGGAGGCGAACACGTCCATCTGCGCGCCCTGGCCCGCCATCATAACGCCCACGTTCACGCGCTCCGTCATCTTGCACTGCATCACGTACTCCAGCGCGGGAAGGTCCGCCTTGTCCACCCTGTATGCGAAAATGCAGAATGGAAGTTTGTCAACCAGGCAGCAGAGGCAACTCGGTTCCAACTCCTTGGCTAGCCCCGCCTGCCCGACGCCCCTGCTATGACGGAAGAGCCCACAGTGCTCACCAGTGAATGCAGCTGACCGGGCACGACTCTGCGACAGGCGCAAAAAGGGAACACAGACGGACACTTGTTAGCCAGCCCCGACGGAGATTCTGAATGGTGCACGGAAGCAGTGAAACGGCGCTACGCCACGGCTTCGTCCTTTCCACCCGGCTGCCACCTACCGATGGCGGTCTGGATCTTCTCCTCGTCGTCTAGCCACTGTGCGTACACGCGCGAGCGGCCGTGCTCCGGTTCGATGCGGAAGGTCGCGGAGGCGCACCACACGCACTGCTTGCAGCCGATGCCTGCAGTTGCGGCGACAGCACGCGTGAGACCGGTCGGCACTCTACTCCGCGCGACATGACGGGCACGCGGCGGTGCCTCAACGGCAACCGCTGCAACTGTCGAGCCGCGTCTGGTTCTGACCCTGCCTCTGCCGTCTTTTGCAGCTGACCCTTACTCACAAGTAAACTCGTCCACAAACACGCCACGCCGCTCCGCCGGATCCTCGTTCTTAGCCATGTTCGGCTTCACCGTCGGCATCCACTTAGACAGCGGCAGGCCTGCATGCACGAGAGCATTGCAGATAAATAAGATTTACGATAACTCAAATACGGGTGTAATGACAAAGGTCTGGGCAGACCGAGGACCCGCCAGGCCGCCACACGCCTGCGCACGCCCTGCCGCCGCCACCCGGGACCCCGCGCGCACCCGTGTAGTTGTCATCCTCATCCAGCAGCGCCTGCTCCAGCTTGTTGTTGTAGTTGGCCCGGGCGTCCGCGTCCCCCAGGATCTGGTACGCCTGTGTGTACCACGAGGCAGGTGCGGAGTGTGCGTGCCGGTCAGGAGACGAAGCGTGCGAGGTGCAAACCCTAAGACAAGCGGGAGCGCGCCAAGCTCCGGAACCCCGGGCGGGAGCGGCCCTGCCGCCCAGGTTGAGGCTGTGCAGAAAGCGCCTGATGCAGTTCAAAGCACACACCTCGTTCAGCATGATGCAAATCTCGTGTCCCTTCTCTCCGAGATAGTCGGGATGGCAAGACTTCGCGAGCGCGCGGTAAGCCTTCTTGATCTCGTCATACGGAGCATCGTCATCCACGCTGTTGCAAGGCAGAGGCAGTAGAGCTGTTAGGAGAGAGGGCATCGGCGTGGTAGGGCGTTCGCCGGTCGCACTCTGCCCGCGCTCGCTTCCAGAAGCCCTGCCCATGCTAGACCAATAACACTCACCCAAGAACCTCGTAGTAATCAATCATTCCGTTGCTGAGGAGGTAAGTGTTGCCTGCCGCAATAACATCGCACTTGATGCGACGACTAGACACGCCACAGATGCTACGGGTAGCATAGGCGGAACCGCGACCAAAAGCTGTGCGCGGAACGGGCGTGAGCGTTGCCCGCCCGCTGGTGCAAGCAGGGGTCGCGGAGCGCTGCAACGCAGTGAATGCCATTTTTCCTGACGTGCTGAATACTTTACAACTATTCAGCTCGTGACAAGTGAGCTGAATCTAAATCTGACGCCTGAAAACCGAATGAGGACAGACACAATCGCGTGACGCAATCGACGAAAGCCGACCGGCCGCCTGCGTCACCGCTGCATTGCTACTGAAGTAACTTCAAGAGTAGACGTGGAGCACGTCCAGGCCAGAACGGCAACCGAACTGCGAATTGCAAACTCAAACCGGTGCGCGCTCTAGTGCCTTCAGACATGTCGGCAACAGACAACTGTGCTGCCATGGGCCGCCAGCATGAAATAATGGCGCTGGTGGACTCGCTGGACGCCGCACTTGCGGACATGCTCCCCCGCGTGGGCGATCCAACCTCGGCCCAACGAGCTGCTGGTGGGTTGGGGCTAGCTAGCTGCGCCTGCTGCCATGGGTGTTGTCCTGCTAGTGCGGCCTGGACGAAAGCATCATGTATGCGCGGCCCAGGGGGTTTGGGCCTTTGGGGCTGCGGGCGCGCACACCGTGGACACAGGTGCCAAGGACGCGACACCCCTGATACTGACCGAACTGCAGATGCGGTGCGGACGTTCTCGGGCGCTGTCGGGCAGCTCGACAGCTTCCTGCTGCAGCTCCAGGAGCTGCAGCCGGCGCCGCGTGGGCCTGACGCTGCCCAGGTAAGCGGGCCACCCCTGGAACCGTAGTGTGCACGACCTAGCGTGCTATCCTGTACTGAGGAACCAAAGACGGGAGCTACCTGGTGCTTTGTATGGGGTGATGGTCACATGGACGCAAACTTTACAGCGCTGTTGAGCAAGCTTGAACGCGCCCATACAGCTTGCGGTCATGTGAGCGTGTCTGTTTGTCGCGCATGCAGAAGCAAGAGGTTGAGGAGCTTAAGGCGGAGCTGCAGGAGAAGGTGAGGCGGGAGCGGGCGAAAGGTGACAGCTGCTATTACTGCTCTGCAGTCCGTGGCCGGAGCCTCGATGTACACCAATACAGCGCATGGCCAACCGCCACTCAACGCCACGCGCCACATCCAATCAACGCTTACAGCTCCGCGGGCCACTCTCATGCACGCTCTGCCGCAGGACCGGCTGATTGCTCACGCCAAGGAGCAGATTGCGCGCTGGCAGGCCGTCATCCAGCAGCAGGAGCAGCTGCAGGAGGCCACCCTATTCGCCGGCCTGGGCAGCTGAGCCGTTACGAGCAGCTGCAGCCGCCGCCGCACACACGCTCCCGAAGCTGTGCCGGCGCCATCACAAGCAGAGACCCTGCGTAGCATCTGCCGGCTTGGGCCGCAGCACCACGGCCCTGCAACGCTTTGTCCAGAACGACACCGGCTCTCAACCCGGGCTTGGCTGCGTGTCATAGCGCCTCACACGCGAACTGCAGCACCGCGCGCGCCAGCGCGTGCGCCGGCAGGCTCATCCACATGAGCGACATTTGCAGCGCCTGTGGTGCCGATCCCCCGCCCCTCGCCCCAATTCCCGAACCCGCCCCTGCTGCGGGCGCTGCTTCAGCCGTCGCCAACGGAGCCCCTACCGTCACTGCCAGCGCCTCCGCCCGCCCCACGCCCGCTGGGCCGCTCATAACTACACGCTCCTTACGCCCCAGCAGCTGTGCACTGCGAGCAGAGCTGGAGCTTGCCGCCGGCGCGCCGAGAAGCCGGTTCAGTAGGCTGGGTTTGGATGGCGGCGGCAGCTTTGTGGCGATGTAGGCTGCGACCTGCTCGCGTGTGACGTAGGCTGAGAACAGCGTAGCTCGCCTCTCTTGTCGCCCCGCTTTCGTCCCGCTGACCTCGGTGCTGCTTGTGCTGGTGACGGAGTGGGAGGCTGAGTCGGCACTAGGTGGCATCGCTGGCGAAGGTGCTGATGGTTTGGCTGTGGTTGCCGGTGCGTGCACATGCAGCATGACGCAATAGCAGTCGCCGGTGCGGGACAGCACCTGAATACAGGCGGGGACAATGCGGCGCGCCAAGTGGTCAGGATGGTGCAATGGTTGGCATGCATTGTAACCTGAAGTCATGCTCTTTTCTCGCACCCTGCCCAAAGGTTGGCCACGCCAAGCAGTCAGCGGTCCACTGCAACTGCTGCCGCTAACTCGCGCAACTCGCGAGCTACCCAGCCGGGTCTGTTACCCAGACCGGTCCAGACGACACGCAACCGTAGACGAGCGCTGGCCACACCGCTGTACGCCAGTACGCTACCAGACAGGAGTTGCCGCCCAGCCCCAGATGTTCCAGCTGTTGCCGTGCTCTTGACCAGTCAAATTCTTTGCACACCGATCACCCTCAGCCCTCCATCCCTCATCGGCTCCACCCCCCGCCTCCGCACACCTACCATATCCTCGAAGCCGCTCTCGAAGTTGTCCACGCTGAAACTCACGTCCGGGTAGCAGGCGGCGGGCGGCCGGCCGGCCTTGGCGTCCTCGAGGTTCACATCCGCAGACATGGGCGAGGCGTACACCCGCCGCTGCGCCACCACCGTGCCGGCAAGGCCATGTAGGCGCGCGTGCTGCTCCTGGCACAGGGTGAGGCTGCTGGTGTTGGAGTGCAGGCTGTCGTTGGTTGCGGCTGGTGCCTCAAGCTCGTGCACGTGCGCCCTGTAAGTCCCCGGCGCGGTGTTGCTGGCCTGCGCCACCGCCGCCAGCGCAGATTCCCTGAACGGAGCAGGGCATTGGGCAGACACGATGAGCCAAGGCGCTTGTGCAAAGGACATAATGACATCCGCGGGAGGGGACTTGTATCATCCAGCAGGTATTCACAGGCAGGCCGCAGCCACCCGCACAGACCAGGAACCCCTTATATCACGCCAAACTCACTCGCACTGTACTACAGTCAGTATGAAGGTGGCCTGCACCACCAGGTTGAGCTGCACGCTGGCCGCCCAGTCCACCGAGCAAAAGTCCCGCCCGCCCGGCCGTAGCTCCGGCGGCAGTAACGACGACACATTCCTCCGCAGCGTGACGGGCGCGGTGCCGGCGGCTAGGGCTGGCGGGGCCGTGACGAACCACAGCATGTCATCCTGGTGCTCAAGCACCGCGTGGCGCGAGCCAGGTGATGCCAGGAACTGTGGGCGACAGGCGAAGGTGGAGCGAGTGAGGCGAGTGTGAGGGCATGGGCAGTTTCATGGTATCCGCTGTACAGGAGTTGCAGAGCGCAAGAGTCGCGGACCCTGGAATGCAGGTAGGCTTGGGGAGCTCTCCCCTACTAGCCAGGCTGTGTGCAATGACTTCCGAACAGCATACCAAGTAGCTGAATGCTTCGTTCCACTGCTCGGGGCTCCAAGAGGGCTCTGCGGGCGCGTCCGGCGCTCGGTGCGTGCCATGTGGTCTAAGCGCCTGCCTAAGTACTTCACGCAGAACCCCATCGCTAACCATAAGGGCAAAGCTGTACACGGAAAGCCGAGAGCAAATGTGGTTGGGGCCAACCCAAGTGAAAGTTTCCGGCAGGCTTGATGCGCTTTCAAACATATCAGGTCAAATGAATAAGTGAGCAACCAGCTCCTTCCGGAACTGAACATGCACAAGCAAGCCAAATCCAAAACCCGAAATGCGTGTTTGCCGGGGTGACGAGGCATTAGGTCCTATACATGTTGTACTTGAGTCTTTCAATCTCCATCAACAAAATGACAGATGCAAGGAGCTCGGTCTGTCGAGTTCAGCTGAACCGTCTAAAGTTTTGGGATAGCGGGAAGCGTGCCCTTTCCTAGGTCATAACAGCTTGAGCCAAGCAGAAAATGGCCACGGCACGCGAGCGAGTCCAGGTAAATGTACCCAGCGCGAATTCGTGAGTGACTCGTCAGAATCAACTCCTCGGCTTGACGCTCCTCAACGCCCGCTCTCCTGCTGTCATGCAGTCGCTTGACTCTCGGTTAAGGGATCTCGAGGAGCGCTTTGGGGGTGGAGTCTTCCAGGCAGCGGCCCTTCCGCCGCTGCAGGACTTGCCCAGCACGTTCGTGGCGAGAGCCCTAGACCTTCCGGTCAGCTTAGGACAAGCTGCAAGCGGGTCAGCTCCATCAGCGGCGGGCCCCAGCGCGGTCGCCGCGGCCGTCCCTGCAGGCGCCGCTACCTCAGCCTCAGTTGGAACCGCTTCCCGGCAGCCGCTTGGCAGTAGTGCAGTTGGTGGCTTCGGCCATGGCGCCGGTCCTGGCGCTATCCGTGCGGCGGCAGCAGTGCCCGCTGCAAGTGCTCCGACAGGAGGCGGGGCCGCCACTGCGCCCGCGTCCCAGCCAGCCCCAGCAATGCTGCCCCGGCCCAGCCGGCCCGCAGGTGCGACGCCGGGGCGCCTTTTCCTCGCCAGCAACATGCTCCGTCCTGACCTCTGATGCTCGCCCTCCTCCCTCACTGCTGCGCCGCTGCCCGCAGAGGTGCCGCTGCGGCTGTACCGGCAGGGCCTGCCGCACCGTGAGCTGGGCCCGCCACAGAGCGTTTGGGAGGCGGATAAGAATGCCGCAGTGCTGGCGCTGGCAGACCGCGTGCACCAGCTTGAGGACCAGCTGGAGCAGGCGCACGCCACCGGAGCGGCACCGGCAGCCGCCTCAGCAGGAGGGGGCGACGGCGCCATGGCCGCCTACGGCGGTGTGCTGCCGCCGCCGACTGTGGACATGCTGCCGGTGCCACGCACCGTGCTGGGCGCCACCAGCCACGCCAACGTTGCGGCGTACGACGGCATTCACGCCGGTGGCGCGGCGCCGGTGCCCGTCAAGTACTACCCGCCGCCACCGCCGGGGCAGCAGCTGACGCCGGAGCAGCAGCTGCTGCGGCTGCAGGTGGCGGAGGGCGCGCGCGGGCATGCACGGGCGTTCGCCGCGTCGGTCACCGAGTCCGCGGCGGCGACAGTGCCGTCTGCGATGATGCGGCGCAAGCGCAACGAGGCGGCCGCACGGGCGGCGCAGCAGCAGCAGTTTGGACCGGAGGAAGACGCGCGGCAGGGGGATGAGAACCAGGCGTCAGGACCCGGGTTTGGGCCAGGAGCCGGGGGCGGTGGAGGCGGCGGTGTCGGGGGTGCAGTGGGCGTGTCCAAGCCGTTGGGCTACGCCAGCAACGCCGCCAGCGCGGCGGCCTCGGTGCACGTGATCGGGCTGAAGGAGCCCGGCGGGCCGCTGCAGCCGGCGGGGCCGTATCCCATGGTGGCGGCGGCTCTGGCGGTGGGCACGCCGGGCACGGGCGGCAGCACGTGGGAGCAGTCCAAGATCCGCGCGCTCATGTCGCTGGAGCAACAGCTAAACATGCTGAAGGCACAGGTGTGCAAGCAAGCTCGTGTGCACAATCAAAAGAAGCGGGGGTGATTATCAAGAGGTGTTGGGGGAGAGGGTTGATGTACGGGGTACGGCCTGACGTGGGTCCATGCTCATGCATATGCCCTCCATCTGTAACTCTGCAGGTCGAGTCGTACAAGGACCAGGAGTCGCGGCATCGGCGGCAGATGATTGAGCTGAATGATAAGCATCGCGCGGAGATGATTGAGGCCGCGGTAGGGAACCGCTCTTGTGCTGTGCCTGCGGCGTACCGTACTCGCGCTCACTTAGGCCTATGCTCGCAAGCAGGAATTGCTCGTAACACGTGTTGCTCCTGTGCCTGACCCCCCTCGTCCTGGTATGATGCAAAACGTCGCATGCGCACCGCAGGGTGCTGCCGGCCGGCGGCTGAAACGGCTTATGAAGTCTGCTGGACCAGCCTTTGCACGGCGGCTGCTGGTGCTGCGCCTGACGCGAGCGCTGCACGCCTGGCGGCGTGTCGCCGTCCGCAACCGGCGACTGCGTTGGGCGGCAGCGGTGTGGCGACGGCGCAGCCTGGAGGAGTTCCTCACGGCATGGCACATGGTTACCATGCAGAACAAGTGAGTCCCTTTGGGCAGATCGGTCCCATAATGTAGGCCTTCGACCATCCTAAGTCTATTGTCAATGACCTGACTATTGGGCTTTCCATGTGCAGGCATCACCGCCACACGCGCCGGCGCGCAGCGCAGCGCTACCTGCGCACACTGCTGCTGGCGTGGCACTCGGCGGCGGCGGCGCGGCGGCAGGTGCGGCGGCTTGAGCGGCGCGTGGTGTTGCTACGTTGCCGGAGGCTGCTGGCGGCTTGGGCGCAGCGCTCGCGGCAACTGTGGGAGAAGCGGCTGCGGGTGCGCGGCGCTGAGGCGGTGCGCAGCGGACGGCTGCTGCGAAATGGCTGGCAGGGCCTGACGACGGAGGTGGCGCGCGTGAGGCGGACTGAGGTGGAGCTGCGGCAGCGGCTGGACAAGGCCATGCTGGTACATGCGCTGCAGGTAAAGCTTCAGGGCTAAACCTTTCCTATCATGCATGTCGAGCCGCGTAACTTCGCATGTGTGTCGTCCAGAGAGATTGTTTCTGACGAGAGTGCTGGCTGCTCCTTCGGTGTGGCGTAGACGTGGGTGCAGCAGACGCGGCTCGGCCAGCGGCTGGATGGCATGTGGCGCCGCGGCACACTGCGCTGTGTGCTGCGCAGCTGGCTAGCCTACATGCGGCGGTCAGGCATGCTGGGCCGCAAATTGCGGGCCCTCAAGAACGTGTGGCGACGGCGGCGGCGGGCGCTGGCGCTGGCGGCTTGGGCGGCGGCGGCGCGGCGGCAGGCGGTGTTGAAGGCCACAGACGAACTGCTGCGGTCGATTGTCAGGTGTGCAGGGCACACGTAAGGTATTCCTGCCCAGTTCCTGGGACCCTTGTGCAGGATTGCGACTCATGCAATAATGCTGCCCTGTCCTCGTTTACCGTCACAGGGAGCAGCAGCTCCGCACGGTGCTGTCCTGCCTGCGCCTGGCGGCGCGCGAGCGCGCCTGGAGCCGCCGCCGCGCGGGCTTAGCGCTGCGCGCCTGGCGCGCCTCCGCCGGCCGGTCGGCTCGCAACATGCGGATAGTGGTGCTCCGGCGCCTGGCGCGCAACCGGCAGTCGCTGGCGGCCATATTCGACTGCTGGCGGGTGCTGGCCAAGGCGCGGATGGTGCAGCTGCATCTGAGGGAGATCCACCGCCTGCAGGTGCGTGCGTGCCTGTGTGGCTGTACGCGCAGGCAACAGAGCGAGCGAGCGGGCGAGCGAGCGAGAAGATTTGCGCCACGCCACAGGACCGGCTTAGTGGGCAGCACTTCCGAAGCACTGCATGCCAGGGCATATATGGTGCTTACAACGACGCTCACCACGTCAGCAAGGCCCGACGACCTGATGAACTCCGCGACTTCCTGATCCTATTATCAACACATACGCCGCCAGGAGCTGGAGCCCATGTACGAGCACCAGATGGAGCTGGTGCGGCAGGACCGCGCCGCGGTGCAGGCGCACCTGCGGGCGCTCATGGCCGAGGCCAACCTGCTGCGCTCCGAGCTGCTGCGTGGCTTCGTCATGAGCGCCGAGGGCGGGCTGCTGGGGCGGCCCATCAGCTGGAAATCCATGCCCGCGGACCCGGGGCAGTGGCTGCCGCCGGCGCGCTGCCGTCACAGCACGCTGTGCCTGCGCGCGCTGCAACTGCCCACGGCGCGGCCTCCGGGCGCGGCGGCGCAGCCGTTGCCAATGCACAGCACGCTGCGCGCTTCGCTGACGGCGAGCGCAGTGGGTCTGGATGGCCAGCACGGCGGCACGCACATGCGCACGACGCGCTTTCCGGTGAGCTGGGGGCATGGCTTCGGATGCGGCACCGAACATGCACCAAGCGATAGGCCGCGAGGTTGGCCTGCTGCTATATTCCGCCGCCAGTACCGAAAGCTGTGCAGTCTCTTGAGCCTAACACCCACATTGCCCGGCCACGCAGGCTGGTGGCACCACGCTGGGCGTGCACGGCCATCACGGCGACGAGGTGGAGGCGGTGGTGCCGGACGTGGCGGGCGTGCTGGTGGTGTTCGGCGGCGTGGGCGAGGAGGAGTGGTTCCGAGACCTGCACGTCCTGGAGGTCACCTACTCGGGTGAGCGAGGCAGCCCTCTGTGTGTTGAGACCGGGTTTCAGAATTGCCCGTGCACAAAGCTCTGCTTTTGCACCTCGTTACACCATCGGTTCATGGTTTGACGCAACCCGTGGCTCGTTGCGGTGCGCAGAGGGCGGCGCCCGGACGTTCCACTGGCACCAGGTGGAGGTGGAGTCGGAGGCGGCGCCGCCGGGTGGCGTGGAGGCAGGCACGCTGCGTTCCGCCTGGCCTGATGAGCCAGGGGTGGGCGGCGACGCGGGGCCAAAGCTGCCGCTGCCCACGCGCCGCGACCACGCAGCCTGCGTGACCAGCCCGAACCAGTTCGTAATTGTGGGCGGCTTCGATGGAAAGACCGAGCTGATGGACATCCACGCCGTCACCGTCCGCGCGGCAGGTGGGTTGCGCCCTGATCGCAGTAGGCCCTCCGCGATACTACTGAAGCACCGAGCGATCACAGGGCACATGTGGCAACCACCCGCAAGCATCATGGCTGCATCCCACAACCACGACAACCACAACGCCTGGCTGCCTGTCTGCTCGCCTGCAGAGGACAGCGTGGGCTGGGCGGCCACGGTACGACTTGTGGCGCCACGCAACCGCACGCCGGCGGGGCGCTCGCACCACACCGTCACGCCGCACGCCGCCGGCCGCTCGCTGTACGTGTTCGGCGGCTACAGCAGCTCACGCGGCGTAACTGGCGAGCTGTGGACCTTCCACATGGACCACCACGAGTGGTGGCAGCCCAACACCACAGGTGAGCTCGCCGCAGGCACAAGCTAGCGGCGTCTGTATGCCCTCAGAAGGCTCGGTGGTACTGCATACTGCTGCGCTCAAGCCGCGGTGGCACGGCACACTACTACGCTCAAGCCGCAAGCACGGCCATTGCGCTGAGAAATGCGGTGTGCGTGTACACGTCCCCATCGCCATTGTCTGATCCCTTGTTTTGGTTCCAAACCTAGGCGATCAGCCGCCGCCGCGCCGCAACCACGTGGCTGCGCTGGTGGGCGGGCTGCTGTACATCCACGGCGGCTTCAACGGCACCGAGTGTTTGGACGACACCTGGGTGCTGGACCCGCAGACCTGGCACTGGGAGCGGCTGGAAACCGTGGTAAGCACATGTTGTGCCAGCGAGCTCATAACCCACCCATGGATGGCGTGTGGCTGCATAGCTTGCCCTCGCCCTTCGCCCTCGCGGTCTCGCTACGGCCTTGAAGCCTGTAGCCCTGCAGCCCTGAACCCCGCCTGGCTGTTTCCTGCCGCTGCGCAGGGCCCCGCGCCCAGCCGCCGCCGCGGCCACGCCGCCGAGGTGGTGGGCGATCGCTACCTGGTGGTGCACGGCGGCTATGACGGCGGCGAGGGCCAGGCCTACCTGGGCGACGCAGCCGTGCTGGACACCACCACCCGCACCTGGACGGCACTACACGCAGCGGGTGAGTCGGCCACCTAACCCCAAGCCCTCGGCACGGCGCCGCTCCAGAGTCTGTGCGACCGGGTAGCCGGCCACGGCCACGATCTGTGTGCTGCCGTCTCCCCTTAACACCGCGGCCATGCTTACGCGGTGCGCGGCCATGCTTTCGCAAACCCGTGCTCGCAGGCGCGCCGGAGGACATGCCCACGGCGCGCAGCTTCCACACGCTCACGCTGGTGGGCCACGTGCTGGTGGCGCTGGGCGGCTCGGGGCCGCTGGGGCCGCTGCTGGACGTGCACCTGCTGGAGAGCCCGCCGCTGGTGGCGGGGCTGGCGCAGCAGTACAAGCTCATGGCCACGGCGGCGCAGCTGAGCGCCACGCAGGCGGGGCTGGCGGACACGACGGCGGCGCTGGCGGTCACGCGGCACCGGGCCGAGCTGGCGGAGCAGCAGCTGCAGGTGCGGGTGCGGGTGTGGGAATGGCCTGGGTGGTGGGTACTCTGGTGGGCACCGGTGGACACCGACACCTGCGCGCGCTTTTTATGGCGGTCGCAAACAGCTTGCGGCCTGCTGCCGCTGCGGTAACCTCCTTACCAAGGCCATTCGGTGCACAGGAAGCTGCTAGCACGCACCTGATGCGCCGCACTTACACCGAGCTCACCTAGCTCAACGCCCAGTCCACCGCTCCTGTTATGCTACATCACCTTTGTCCATGCCAACGCGCAGACTCTTCGAGAGCGCAGTGCGGAGCTCGTGGAGCGACACAATGCGGCGCTTCAGGACCTGGACCGAATCAAGCAGCGGCTGGCGGGCGAGACTGCGCGCGTGGTGGCGGCCGAGGCGGTGGCGTCGGACGCCCGGCTGGCGCTGGCCACTGTGGAGCGGCGGCTGCGGCGCACACGCGAGGGCGGGCACGAGGTGGCGGAGGCGGCGCGCAACATGCAAGACACCGTGTGCGACCTTCGTGAGTTTCTCTCACGGACAAAGTCAGGACCCTTCATTGCTATATTGCCCTGTGCTTTGCTGTGAACCTAAGTGCCTGGCCGGCACCATTGCGGAGCGCACGTTGCTGCTGTCACAAAGCGTGCATCGTGCATTCGCACAGGTGAGGAGGTGGCGCGGCTGCGGAGCCAGCTGCTGGGCACCTCGCAGCAGCAGGCGCGCGAGTCGGCGGCGCTGGCCGCCGCCTCCGCAGAGCGGCAGCTGCTCACGCAGCAGCTGGCGGGCGCGCAGCAGGAGGCGGCCCTGCTGAGAGGCATGCTTGCGACCGCAGAGGCCGAGTTCCGGGCGGCTCTGGACAGGCAGCGGGCCCAGATGGAGGCGGAGCTCATAACGGCGGCGGAGCACACCAAACAGCTGGCCAAGGCGGCGGCGGGCGCCGCCGCCGGCGCGGGAATGGGTGCGTGCGTGTGGGTTTCGCGGGCTGCGGCGGCGTAGGACTGCCGCACAGGGCGTTGCGTAACTTATGTTGCGTTGCGTTGATGGTAGGACCGTAGCTGCTCATGTGCGGACGTGTGTCTGTTTCCGGTGCTCAACGTGGCGTGCCCGATTTTGCATGGCCATGCAACCTGGTCCTCCCTAAACGTACAACAACAACCGCACCAACATGACCAGCTGTAACTGCATCTTCAGGCGGCGGTGCCGACATGGACCTGGTGCTGCTAAACCAGTTGGCTACCGCCACGGCGCGCGCGGAGACGGCGGAGATGAGGCTGCATGCCATGGAGCGCGAGTACGGGCAACTGCAGGTGGGGTGCGATGGATACGACACGGTTGAACTGATGCCGGATGTGTTTGCCTGAGGGCCTCATGGGAGCGTGTAAGAGGTGTAGTGCAGGTGCCCTACGCCGTCCAGGTCATCCGGCAGCCTGCATCGCTCCACGTGTGTGCATCAATCACCCCCAAACACCCGCGCCGTCCACAGGCCGATGTGGGCAGCCTGAAGCGGCAGCTGGCGCAGCAGCGGCACGCGCGCGACGCCGCGGAGGAGCGCGCCGCAGCCGCCGTGGCGCACATGCACGCCTCCGAGCTGCGCTACCAGCAGCAGCTGGAGGACATGCAGCTGGAGCTGGCGCGGCTGCAGCGGACACGTTGGCGGGAAGACCTGGGCTTGGATCCCGGGCCCACCGCCAAGAAGCGCGCAGCGCCTGCGGCGCCCGAGGCATCGCCCCAGCCGGAGGCTGCCAAACAAGAAGAGGAGGAAGAGGATGTGGCGGCGCGGGAGAGGGAGGAGGCGGAGCGGCTGTTGCGGGAGGCGCGGCCGCCGCCGGAGGGGCCGCTTGAGGACCCGGCGAGGCGGGTGGAGCTGCGGGCTAAGGCGGGGGCAGTTGGAGACCCCGAGGACCCGGCCGCGCACTTCACGGTGCAGCACGTTGAGGCCGTGGTGGTGGATGAGCCCACGGAGCTGCAGGTGTTGCCTGAGGTGGCGCGGCTGCTGCAGCTGCAGCGGCGGCTCATGGGGGACGGCGTGTAGAAGTGTCGTGGTGTAGGTCCGCAGGACGAAGGGATGTGGGTGAGGTGCATGCATAATTAGAGAGCAAGGCGGAGTCAATTGTTTGGGATGGAAGAAGAGAAGGAGTATGGCTGCAGTAGGGCCGGAAAAGCGTAAACATGCGGCCCGGCGTTGCCCCGGGGAGTGTGGGGTCGGCGAGGGGTGGCTGGTCTTCTAGACGCGCATGGGGTTTTGGACACCGTGTACATATAACCGGGCTCACGCAATTTCGGAGACCGGAATATTGCGATCACTTCTACTCAACTTTGCTAACTCAGTTTTGTTGAGCAGCGGTGCCCACAAGCCCGCGTGCAGCTTCGATCAACATGAACTCAAAATTTGCACCAAAATGGATTGCGCTGCTTTTGCTAGGACTCTTGCTTCTGCAAGTAGATAGAGTCTCTGCGAAGGATTACTATGAGCTTCTGCAGGTGCGATGCAAGCTTCGCTGGGCACCAATCTCTTGCGTTCACCAGCTCGGCACTGCAGGTGCCCAAAGGAGCCAGTGAGGCGCAGCTTAAGCGCGCGTATCGTAAGCTGGCGCTGCAGTACCACCCGGTGAGTCGCAACAGGGATGGCCGAAGGGGCCATGCACGAGCTCAGAGTCTGAACAGGCTTCTTTCACGCCTACAGGATAAGGTGACGGGTACGGAGGATGAGAAGAAAGTAGCTTCGCAGCGATTTGCGGACATCAACCATGGTGAGCCGCGCGGAAAGCCGATGAGGGTGGCAGGAGTCCAGAGGGTGGTGGCAGGGTTTTGCAGAGCCACGTGGGTTTGCGGTCCTCCCACAGAGGAGGCGCCCGCGACCTAGCACGGCAGTGTGACAGCCTCTCACGTGGCGTTGGCAAGTAGTACAGCTGCTGCGCGCTATGCATCAACCAAGGTCTCAAAGTGCAATCGGCTGACCTCCCTGTCTCCCACCATCGCCTGCAGCCTACGAGGTGCTGTCCGACCCTGAGAAGCGGAAGATCTACGACCAGTACGGCGAGGACGGACTGAAGCAGGCGCAGCAGCAGGGCGGTGGGCACGGCGGTGGCAACGACCTGTTCAACTTGTGAGTCGGGGGTTGCTGTTGTTGTAAGGGATTGCTGCATTACGATAGGTGCTGCTTGGGTTGCTGGGGTTAGCCGTCCGTTTCTGTGTTCTGGAGCAGTGCAAATGCGCAAGGGATGCAGGGGTTAAGGGTGCTCTCGCGGTTGCATGCATGCCAAGGTCTGTAGAGCTGTCGCCGCTGGCGCCGCAACGAGCGAGGCGATGGCAGTTGGTTCAACGGGTTGCTGCTGCGGAGCAGCTTTCACGTCTGTCAGCATGCAGAGTTCTTGACACAGTGCCGCGCTTCTTACCCCGCATCCGTATGCGCAGCTTTTTTGGTGGCTTTGGTGGGGGCCAGCAGGAGGAGGAGGTGCGCAAGGGCCACACCATCTACGTGGACCTCTACGTCACCCTGCGCGACCTGTACGTGGGCAAGGAGCTGCAGGTGTGAGCGTGTGGACAACGGATGTGCGGGAGCAGAGGTGGGGAGTGTGCCGGAGGAGAGGAGGGGCCGCGCGAGAGGAGAGGAGGGGGCATTGGGGGAGCAGGCGAGCGGGCGGATGCCCGTGAGGAGCGTTGGTTAGGATCGGTGACAAGGGATGGGAAACCATGGGAGCCAAAGCTAAGCTGCTCGGGCAAATTTCGGTCCCGGTGGAGCGCTGAAGGTGGCCGCTCGCAGGGTGCGGATGACCTACAATGGTCCGTAAGGTCTGCGGCTCTTTGGCCAGCACCCGCATTGCTACCAGCGCTCACCACGCCGCGACCCCTCTCGCAACCCCTACGCTGCCCAGGTGGTGCGCGACAAGGCTGTGATCAAGGAGACCAGCGGCACCCGCAAGTGCAACTGCAAGACCAAGATCATGACGCGGCAGCTGGGCCCCGGCATGTTCCAGCAGTTCCAGACGCAGGAGTGCGGCACCTGCCCCGCCATCAAGCTGGAGCGCGAGCAGGAGCCCATCACCGTGCACGTGGAGCCGGGCATGGTGAATGGACACGTGAGTGGCTCGTGTGGGCTGGGTGCGGTCGCGCGCCGGTCGTGCGGTTGTGCGTGCGTGCATGCGTGCGCAAACCCTAGGCGTCGGATTAATTCAGGCGGTGGACGGGGGCCACCGGAAGAGCGGTATGTTTGCATGGAACCGGCGACCTTGGTCAGGGCCTGCTCACGCCACATTCCAGCATTTGCCCGTGCATGTCCAGGCTAGCCGGTCCATGCTTACCAGCTTCTTCTCCCACCACCAATACAGTACTCCGTGGCATGGCCGCACCTTTACCTGACCCACATTCCCTCTGAACATCTCATCCTTGTTGCTTCCACGCACCCCGCAGCAAATCACGTTCTTCGAGGAGGGCGAGCCGCTGGTGGACGGCGAGCCCGGCGACCTGGTGTTCGTGGTGCGCCAGGCGCTGGACGCGCGCTTCGAGCGCCGCGGCCACGACCTCATGCACAACTACACCATCAGCCTGGTGGACGCGCTCACGGGCTTCTCGCACACCATCGACCACCTGGACGGCCACAAGGTGACGCTGTCGGCCACAGGCGTGACCAGGCCCGGCGACTACCACCAGATCAAGGGCGAGGGCATGCCCGTGCACAGCCAGGAGCCCAAGCGCGGCGACATGTGGGTGCAGTACACAGTCGCCTTCCCGCCCTCGCTCACGGAGGAGCAGAAGGCGGCGGTGCGCACGCTGTTCGGGTAAAGGGCTGGGTGGGGCTGGCGTTGGTGGTAGCGGTGGCGGTGGCACAGCAGCAGTGCAGGATTCGTTCGGGGTGCTGAGTCGGCGCCGGGAGTGGCTGTAAGTGTGGCTGTGTGAGATGTGGTGAGAAGGTGGACTGAGTGCTTTCGGCAGGGCGGACCGGTGCGATACGGTAGCTGACATATGAAAGGGGGCTCCATTTTGCCCGGTGCGGGGCAACCCTCGCGTTCCTTGATGGCAATGCGTAAGCTGTTTGTGTGGCGGCCGGCCTATGGACCGCCCGTGGTGGAAGCTCCGATAAGAGCAGGTGGGAGTGGAGCGGGAGCAGCGCGTGCGTAGCTTACATTTTGGGCTACATCCGATCACCCGGTTTGTGAGAGCGAGCGAACTGGCCTGTAAAGTAGCCGTGGCCGCACGTGGCCAGCAAGTGTAACCTAACAAACTGCACAGTCCATTGCCACAAGTCCGCGACACAGCAAATCAGGAATGACGGGATCTTGGCGGCTGTGAAGTACGGTACATCCACATATCCGTAAGTAAGCTTTCAAACGAAGGAGAATAATGCGCGGCATGCACCAACATGTGTTACACCACGGGTCCTCATGGGCGACTCGGGTCTTAGGCTTAGCCCATGCGCTCCTATGCGCATGCACGTCCTGGTTCGCTTCGTCTTCTTACATGTGTTTATGATGTACACAATCACCTACCCTGTCCATGAATGCTCTGTGGGACTACGCCAGCCTGCCCCTTACCTGTCCCATCGCACCTACTCCGTCCGTCCGTGCCCTGCTACTCAGGCTCAGACAGTGCTACTCCCGCCTACCTGGCCCCCTTCTTGCCCCGTCTGCTGTTCCCCTGACCCCTCCGCCTGCGCATCCTCGCCGCCCGCATGCTGCACCACCACCCCCAGCAGTCCGGACGCGAGCATCGCGGCAACTGCATCGTCCACCGGTGGGCTGGTGCCGCCGCCACCTCCTGACGCCGGCCCCGCCGGCACTGTTGACGCGGCCTGCTCCGCGGCTCCCACCTGCACCCGGCTCGATGCCGCCGCACCACCGCCACTGCTGCCGCTGCTAACGGCGGCTGCCCGCCCACTGCTGCTCGCACTGTCGCCGGCACCACCACTAGCACCACCGCTGGCACCTGCCTCCTCTCCGGAGCGTCGCGGCCCCGCTGCCGCCTGCTGGGCGCCACCCGCCCACACCACAGCCGACTGCATCAGCAGCGACTTGGTGCCGCTATCGGCAGTGGCGATTTGCTGCGCTACAGAGTTGAGCTGCTGTTCAAGCCTGTGCAGCGTTTGGTTAGGGACAGTGAGCCGGAGTCCGTGTAATGCTTCCATCGCAAGCAGTGCAACGCGTGTGTGTGCGTGGCACACCGCATGGTGCTGGCATCCGGCCGCATTTCTGCACCTGGCGCCCTCTTTGCTGAGAGCTTGCAGCCTGAAGCCAGATCGGGAGCTTCTCACATCCCAGCACTCACTCGTCGAGTTGCACCGCGAGGTGGAGCTCAGGGTCTGCAGCAGCAGCCGTAGCGGCCGGGGCGGGCCGGGCTGGCGCGCCTCCGCCGCCCAGCACTGCCTGCAACTCCATCAGCTTGGCCCGCTCCTCGCCAAGTGTGCCTCCGGCAGCGGCCTCCATCTATGCAATGGTGTCAGACACACGGAGTTGGATGGAGCAGGTGCAGGATGGGTGGGGCGGGTTTGGGGCTAAGCGTGTACCACGGGGAGCGGGCGAGCGGAGGACTAGCTAGGCGCTGTCCTACTTGGCAGGCCGCACCTGTTCTAGTGCCGCGTTGAGAAACCCTAGTAGGTTTCCATCGTCAAACAGGTTTGCTGCGCCAGCGTTGGGTTTGCCGGGCATTTGGTTGGGCTTGGTTTCTGCTTTTGCTGAGGGCTTAACACCGCTCTTCTGAGTACTAAATTGCTATATAAATGTGTCAATTATAAGCTGTTAACAAAGCCATCGTGTTGTGCGACTCCCACACAATTGTTACTTCCAATTGCAGTTCCGTGGTGGTTTGCAAACCCATGATCAGCCGTTAGGGTATCTTCAAAACACTTTACGCCTCGTGCTGTCCATAAAGACTTACTTCACCGGGTGGACGAGGGTCCAGCGGAAATGTCGCGGGCAATTCGCGGCAAGCCGCGCAAGGAGACGAAGGAGGAAGCCAAAGCTCGGAAGCTCCTCAACCGCGAAGCTCATACCAAAGCTCGCTGGGTAGGTCAAAGGGGCAGCTGAAAATGGCGCATCCGGGTGTTGGGTTTGCCGTGTCAATGGCACGCACTTTGGAGGGCGTTCCCCAAAACGCCTCACGCCGCATAGCCCTTGAACACCACGGTCTTTGTCTTCTAATGCTATGAACAGGCTTTCGTTGCGCTTCTCGTCGCCTTCGTCCTGGTGGTAGTAGTGACGGCGTTCATAGCAATGCGGCCCATTCCGCCAGGAGAGGTCCTGCGGTCACGTATCCGCAGGGGGCGGCGGCGTGCAGCCGCAGACGCTGCGTAATGCATGGCATCATGTGTCGAGAACTGGTGAGCTATATACTGCTCTCGGCGCTGGTAATATGCATGGGCTGGCAGCTTGGCTGGTCGTGTCTTGCAGCTGCATTTTGGGGCATGTCGCAGTGTACTGACAAGATATGTGGTTGACATGCTGACTAACGGACTGGACATCCGTGTATGTTGGGAGCATTCTAAGCAAAGGGCAACATTTTGGCTGTGGCAACCGGCACTGAAATGTGCTGTTGGCGAATAAGTATACCGAAGGTGGAGTGTGTGTAGAGTGGCCTGGTGGAGTTGTGTGTGGATTAAGTTCGTGGGGACGCTGTGGGTATGGGGGTCAATTCACGGTAGCCATTGGGTGGCAGCTGCAGTTGCAGGTAACGGTATGGCCTTTCCTGCTGCCTGTGGACTTGTCCATCGTGTGCTGGCCCACCTGGGAAGGAGAATTGCGCCCAGCACTGCAGGGAGGACTGGGCAGTGGACTTGTCCACCGTGTGTTGGCCCGCCTGGGAAGGAGAATTGCGCCCAGCACTGCAGGGAGGACTGGGCAGTGGGAGGTCATTTGCAGTTACTTACGTTTGCTAATGAACGTGGGATTTCCACAAGTGGGAATAGGAAGGACAAGCAAGCATGCAGTCGCCTTGCATGCCTGCTCAAGGACCAAACGTGGTACCGGATGGCGTATGTTCAATACTGTGGCATGTGCCTCGGGCCCCTGGCTCCACGCTGACATACTGGAATTCCAGGTGGCCTTGACACGACAGCAGCTGGTCACCTGGGCATGCGCGCAGATCTCACGCGTGCCGTGCTCTGATGCTCAGGACCAAACGCAGCAAGAGCAGCCTGCTAGGCTGCTAGCATGTTGGAGTGTTGGACACATCAGTCGCGTTGGCACACAACTGCAAGCACCACAGTTTGGGCGCGTTACTCTCCCGTAGTCCTCGTCTCCGTTTGTGGCGTACCTGGCATGCGTTCGTGGACTGACATTGCATTTTGGTGATTTAGCCGCTCGCCCATGCCGCCATCTGTCCCGCATCTCAGAGCCCCTAGGCGCCTCACGCTGCCTGCGCCAGATAAGTACACTGCTCGCCCCCCAACTTGTCCGCAAACGCCCCGATCACGCATATGGCCCCGCCTGGCTTGTATCGCAGGGTGCTGTGAGCTACCGGAACTGAAATTCACCAGTTTTAGGATTGCGTTTACAACCACCCTAGGGGTGACCCCACAGTGGATGGCCCCGTGACCCGTGTCCTGGACATCCCGCGTAAGCCGTGGGACCGGCGTTCGACCAGCCGCGCGCTCATGCACTGTTGCGTTGTCGCTGCGGGAATGTATGGGGATGGCTGTGGGTTTCCTGCCGGAGGAGGCTCTAAGTGCCTTCTCTCGTGAGGAGTTGTGGTTAGTGCGCCCGCCTGCGGGGCTTGCGCCACCTGTGTGGGATGTGGTGTGTCTCGCTGCTATGTCTGCCCTGGACTTTGGTCGGCAGCGTGTGGTTATGGCCGGGTTGGCGGCGCGAGCGAAGCTGCCGTCGGCCCGGGTGCTGAGCATTGGACTTGCCGTCGTAGCTGACTTCTGGGGTCGTCTCCAGACGTTTGTGACTTTGGGTATCAGGCCAAAGGGTTGGGACGCTGTGCCGTTTGCGCATCCTTTCATATCTCGGGCTGTTGGTGACGGCATGGTTTTGCGCTTGCCGTATGACGCTGCTTCCCCGCCTCCCTCGCCGTAAGAGGTTGTGCGTGGTTGGTGGCTTTGTGTGTGGGCAGGATGCACGTGTGGGCGACCGTTCTCGTACCTGGACGCTTGCGCCCTGGTTAGTGCGTGCGCTGTGCGTGTGTCCTGCGGCCTAGACGTTTCCCGGCACTCCTGTGCCTAGGCTTGTGACGTTGAGGCACAGCGGTGGGGCTCTGGCGGGTTGAGGCTTGGCTAGGACTCACTGTGCGCGAAGTCACACGGACTTTGCCCGCGGGAGGGTTTGCAGCAAAGTCGGGGTTGGTGGAGTCAAGTTGGGCCCTGATAGCATGTGATGGCTCGGCGTCTTCGGGTGCTGGGACTGTCCCCTCTGTAACATCCGCATTCATATTGAATGCCATCTGCTGGGGTCTGGGAATCAGCTGCACCCTACGGGACTTCACCAACCTGCCTTACCATTGTCCCATCGCACACGCATGAGCCGTGGGACGTGGCCCGGCCGCTGACCTAGCGCGCTGTCATAGAAGCTGTCGATTCCGCACTCCCTGCGCCCCGCTGAGCATTTCACAGTTATTTCTCTGTCACCCGACCAACGATCCAGACCCGCAGCCCGCCCGCCCCTCTCCCGGACTGACCACTGCTCTTACATTGGGCGCTAGGCTCGAGTTCTTTCGGCTTCTTGGAGTACGCAAGTACAAACGCATCCACATATGATACCTTCCGTACGCCCGCGCAAAACGATAAACTCCAATCTGTGTACTTGTACTGAATCCATCCATCTCGCTTCGGAAAGATTAAGACATGTCGCTCTCCCTCTCAAGGGTAAAAGTGGGATGAGCCCACGCCACGTTGGTGCAAAGTCTGAGGCCGAAGGTTTCCAAGCTACCTCATCTCCCGGACATAGCCGGGGTCGCTTCGTACAGGCACGGCCCGCCATGTGTCAGATGCTTCCCACTGTCAAGCACAAGCACAGTAGGCAGTTTGTCTCTCACGACCGTGCCCTTACGCAGTGCAAGTTGCAACCAAGACCAGAACGAGTATACGCACAGACACGGCTGTGGTCAAGTCGAGAATCATTCCTGGCCATTCCATGCATCGACTCCCACTTGTCCCAACTTCGCTACCTCCCACTGCTTACACCAAGCCTGTCAGAGAGACCACAGGGCATCAGGCCATCCAACCGTCAGCTGCTCCGGTCCCACCAGAAGGTGCCATACAAGCCGGTGCGCGGGCATCTCATGCCAATGAAACAATGTAAAGGGCGGAACGTCTGGAGTCTGCCTGCCGTAGCTGGACGAAGCAACTACTCAGGATTAGCTCAGGCCCGATGCCAACTGCCGCCACAGTCATCACCATACCGCCGCCGCCACCACCACTGCCTGCCCCGTAACCTTCACAGCCACCACCATGCATGGGCCTTGCTCGCTACTGTGTCCCATAATCCCTCGCATCTGGCAACACAAATTGCCCACAGCCTGTCGTAAACGTGCGCCGCTGAGTCGACGACCATCTGCAGCCAACGCCTCAGTACAGGTCTTCAGCGTTGCAGCATTCGCGACAGCTCCAGTACCCTCAGACCAAACCTGCCCCGAAACAGCTCGATGCATCAAATGCAGTGGAGCCTCACGCGGGCAACTGGTCCCCACCTAGACAAATTGTGCTTCGGTTACCCCCAGCACATAAGTCCTTCAACATTTCCCGGACTACGTCCATGTCAGCAAAATCTCATTTGGCCCCCTACGATGCGGGGACATGGAAAAAATGGAGTGGAGTCTTCCCCCGAAATCCCCACCCACCCGCACATACCCACCATAAAAGATAGACACCCGGCTGCCCGACACAGCCGCTCCCATTCGCGTTAGTCGATCAAACTAACCCCATGCCCTTGCGACCACCTTCGCAACATTCCTGATACAGGTGCACGGGCCTTATTGTCGTACTTAATTTGAGACAAAGGACCACCACTACGGCATACCACAATGGCGCACATGCATAACGCCAACAACGGCGATAACGACGTGCTCCGAACAGCCAGGCCGATGTGTCAGCCCGTGCTCTTTATGGAGTAACTTGGAGAATAGGTGTCATGGTCCCCATCCGAGCATGGTACATGCGCATTGCCGCGAAACTCCAAGGCAAATGATTCGCGCCCTGACGCGGCGACCCGGTTATGGCTCTTCAGCCAACTTCGAATGAATTTGGATGTACATGTCTACACAGATGCACTAGAGCTGCAGCAACGCAGCAACCCACATTCTTAGATGCATAGCATGCTTTAGAGCTCGACAAATTCTGATGTCGAGCTCTGTTGAAGTATTCCAAACAGCCACGACGACCGCCGCATTGTACATCCATTGGAAGGTGGAACCGAACGTCGACCCCTGCTCCAGCCAAGGCATTCGTACAGCGTGCACCATATAATATTCGTGCATTCATGGACGTCGTGTCGCATACCGTCTATTAGGCCGAAGGCCGTGGCTCCCAGGTGTGCTGCCCTCGGCCTCCAAACACGTGCACATCCAGTTGACGTCCCTGTTGCTCATTTACAGCTCCGCCTCCCTCCACCACCTGTCGAACCCGTGCCAGCATGCACAGTGCGCCCAAGCACAAACTAAGCAACAAAAGCGAGGTGCAAAGAAGAATTGCTGTGTTTAGCGCGGCTCGTCGAGGCCCAGCGCCACAACGTAACATCGCATTCCCATGGACCTGCCGAAGCCCACCACACACGTACACAGACTGTTTACCGCACACACCCTTCAGCAGGAGCTCCCGAGCGTACCTTGCGCTTAATCAGCACTAGCTCCTTAGCAACCTCGCAGGCGGCCGGACGGCGTTCGGGCACAGGGTCCCTGCACGCAAACAGGTCGTCCGAGTGGACAGTCAATCCGTAAGTCGACAAAGGTAGGCCTCAATGAACGCTACGGAACAGCACACATGCCTGAACCACTGTAAAGGTGCGACACCATGCGGCACGCGCGTAACACCACAGCAAGAGTCCATCGATCATCAGCATTGTCCAATCATGGTGTGTAAAATCTTACCAGCAGGCGGTGATGAGTGATCGAAGAGCGCGGGGGCAGCGCTCAAGGGAAAGCTCTTCCAAAGGCGGCCGCTGTCCGTCGGTCACACGGTACGCCACCTGTTAACGCGGGTGGCGGTCAACGCAAGAGAGGGTTAACGCGGATGGCGGTCAACACAAGAGAGACTTCACTCTACGCATTTGCACATCACGCAACGGCTGCTCAGGAGAAGCGGCATGTCCATGTGCATGCAATGTGCGGGCCTGCCCACCTGGACCATGCTACAGCCCTCCCAGGGCCGCTCGCCCACAAGCATCTCGTACAGCAGCACACCGAAGGAGAACATGTCGGCGTGGTGGGTCACGACGCAGTTGAGTGCGTTGAGGCACTCGGGAGCCTGCAGCGGGACAGGCAGCGAGGGACTCAGGGGGCAGGGCAAGATATGGGCGGGGGAAGACCGTCTAGTCATGGCGAGGATGCCGCTTCGCTTGGTGAGCAGACGCTGGACAGGGGGACAGCAGTAGCGGTGGCAGCCCTGCGCTCTCACCATGTAAGCCGCCTGGATGCCGCGGCAAGGTCACAGAAACCGCCGTGCGGAGGAGGGGCGTGCAGGCAGGCAGGTAGAAGGACACGTGTGCATTTGGTCAGGTGCGAGTGATATTGCTGAGAACGCTGCCCAAGCACAGAGAGCAAGGTCACCTTGCGGGCAGGAGCTGCGGTGCTGACTCAATGCCAGTCAAGCCCATGTGCAATGCAGCTTCATCATGTTGCCACACCTACCGTGCCCACGCCCACGCGTGCCGTAACCAGCACCGTCTCCTGCAGCCGCGCCAGCCCGAAGTCCGCCAGCTTCACCACAGGTGTGGCGCTGAAGGGCTGAGACACCAGCACATTCGCGGGCTGAGGGTGGGAGAGTGGAGAGAGTGAGCAGCTGTGTTAGCATCCCGTCACGGGACTGGGGACTGGTGCCAAGGATTTCGATGCCCGAGTGTCGTGTCCCAGCCCAGTCAGGTGGGCCTCGACAGCGCAAAAAGATGCGCCCGTCCCCATTCGCGCAGCGTGTGCGCTACCTTGAGGTCTCTGTGCAGGATGGTGGGGTGCATGTAGGAGAAGGCGTGGGCGATCTGCAGCGCGACGTGCAGCACCTTCCCCAACGGCATCCGGCCGCCACCAGGGTCGGCGCCAGGCACACCACCGTACAGCAGCTTGTCCAGGCTCGTGTCCATCAGCTCCAACACCAGGCAGGGCGTGGGCGGGCTGCGGCGGGCAAGCACACACCGTGCACGAGTCGGACACAGGTCGTCAAGGTGGAGGTAGGCAACGTCATGAGCCGCAGACTGACACAAGCAGTGCAACTGCAACACTCAACAGGAACATGCCAGGGTGCACAACAGGAGCCCAATCGCCGGGAGCATCACTTACGAGAGGTTGGCGGCGAGCAGCTTCACAATGTTGGGGTGCGCCAATTTGGCCAGCACCTCCAGCTCCTGGGCCATGGCCTGGAGCACATCGCTGGCGCGCGCGGGCGCCGCGGCGCCGTGGCCGGCGCCGTCCATTGGCGTGTGGCCGCCGCCGACAGCGGCGCCTCCCAGAAGCTCCGAGAGCCCGAGGCTTGAACCATCCATGCCCGGCGAAGCCAGGTGGTTCCGGTAGACTGCGTGGGTGCCGAAGCCCGCCGGGGTCGAGCTGTTGCCGTCTGGTGTGCTGCAGCCCCACAGGGAGTCGCCTTGCTGTGCGCCGAGGAAGGTGATGCCACCCCGCTTCATGGCATGCGGTGTCATACTGTCGCCATCGTGGCGCTGCTGCTGCTTGGCAAGGGCAGCAAGCGCAACCGGGCGCGCCAGGGCTGCGGAACTCCCAGTGCCGTTGGCTGACGGCAAGGACGCCTCATCCGCCAGCGCTGCCACAGCGGCTGGCGCACCCGCCGGCATGTCCGCCGTGGAGGCGTGGCGGATTGTAAGCCCCGGGAAGGCGGACGTGGCTTGCGAGATGCGGTCCTTACGACTGATGGGCTTCGCCGTGCTTGACTGCTGCATGGCTAGCGACTGCTGCGTGCCCAACATGAGCTCGGCAGGGCTCACTGCCGCGCCGGCCGGCGCCTGTCCTGCTCTGGCAGCCACAGAGTGAGGCGGCTGCGGCAGCTGCAGCGAAACGGAGTCGGCAGGCGGCGCAGCAGTGGCTGCTGTCCCGTCGTACTCCTCCGCCTCAAGAGACGCGCCCAGTCGAAGGGACACGTCCGCCGCGTCAACGCCGTGACCATCCGTGCTCGCCTTTGCAGCCCGATCCGCAGCTGGGCCAACAACGTTGGCGCCGTCCGCCAGCGGCGCACTCGCTGCGACGCCGGCGGCAGCAACGATGCCGGCTTCACATGACAAAGCAGCATCGTCGGCAGCAGCAATAGCGCCGCACGCATCTGCGGCTGTATGCGCGCCGCTGACCGGATGCGGCCCCGTTGACAGCAGGGCTGCTGTCGACGGAGCGTTGCAGGAGCTTGGGTAGTTGTAAAGCAGGCCTCTGTCCAGCAACTTCACAGCCACGCGCTGCCCCATGTAGATTCCCTCAACGACCCGGCCGCAGGCGCCCACGCCCCGCACCACCGGCAGCAGCGTCAGCACCGGCGGCTCGTCTGCGGATGCTCCCGTCACAGGTGCCGGCGCCTCGAGGGCTGCGCTGGTGCCCATGCCCATGGCCCCGCTCGCCGGCAAGTAGGAGGACAAGGTGCTGCGAACGCTGTCGTCAGTTGGCTGCTGGAGGCTCCCTTGTGACGTCAGCAGCGTCGACGTCGCCTCCGCCGTGGCGCTCAGCGCCCGAGCGCTGCCTGTGGCACCGTGTGGCCCCGCGCCGCTGCCGGCAGCGCCAATGCCAGCTGCGGTGTGGCTGCCCCGTGGCTGCTTTAGCAGCCTACCGCTGCCGTCGCCGGGTGCTGCGTGGGCACCCGCTAGCGGGGTGCCTGTAGCTGGGGGGGACCCACAGCTGTTACAGGACTGACGCTGGGCGAGGAGCAGTGCATCCGCCGCCGCGGGCCCAGCCACCCTGACGTCCAGCTCAATGCCGGGCTGGCGCGGCGTGTGCCTCGTGATCAAGTCAAGCGCGGGATAGGCAGCTGATGCGGTCGGCGACAGCTGCGCGGGGTCAGCGTGTGTTCCCGCATTGCTGTCGTCTGTGACGGCGTCGGCGCCGTTGCTCGGCTGCGGCTGCGGTAGCTGCTGACCGTCAGCCTTGTCGTTTCCACAAGCGTTCGCCGCCTCCCTACGTGAAGATAGGGGTTCTGTCAATAACAATTTACATTGAAGTCGGCAACAGCGGTTCAAGCAATGCATATGCAACTCGTGCTTCTGTGGCGGAACAGAGCTGCTGGCGGCACTGCGGGCTGTGGACCCTCACTGCCCATCGCCCGCGCTGTGACCATCCGCGGCGGGTAGCATACGCACGCACGCACGCACCCGTCGGCGCTGCCGTCGTCAGCGGCTCGTTTAGACACCATGGGTTGCCCCGCTGCTGTCCGCCGTCGCCACGACACCACGGCGACGATGACTGCGACGATGACCAGGGGTCCCACAGCTGCACAGACCAGGACGGGGAATGTTTTGAGGAGTGACGTGCCGTACCTTGTGTAGCTGTTGGGGAGGGCACGTAGTTCCCCGCCCATCGAAGTGGCCTCAGGGGTTACTGCACTACAAGCGGCGTCTATGCGGAAATGCAGCTGGGGTGGATACCGTGTACGCGAGTGCATGATCCCGACGCCGCCTACCTCCCAGCACGCAGCCCAGCACGATGGCGAGTGTGTGGTTGCTGCCGCCGTCGCCGGTGCCGCCCTCAGAGGCCATCCTAATGATGGTCCCATCAGTCACGTTCGCGGGTGGCTCCAGCACCGTCGCGAGCACCGAACTGTTGCGGACGGTCATGAGCATGCACGCTGCGGGGCCCAGCTTGGCAATGCACTCGGGGGGAACCAGCGCCCGGCATACCGCCGTGGCGTTGTGCAGGATCCATACGTAGTTCGTTGGCTGCAAACGAGAAGGCACCACACGCACACACACACACACACACACAAATACGCACACAATCATTACACACATGCACGTGCGCGCATGCTGATGTCAACGTCGCAGACAGCAATGGCCAAGCTAAGCCAAGACAACGATACTCATGCCCTTCGACGGCGGCGAGGTACGGATGCCAGCAAGTTACACCGGTGCCGGTACGCGACTGCACAGCGCTACCGGTCTACCACCCGCTCACACACGCACCTGCGGATTGGAGGCTGCGTCCGGCCTCCGCCCCACCATCGTGACGTCGATGAAGTTGCTGACCTGAGGCCAGCAGCGCTTCATGTACGGAGCGTAGGTGTCGTTTAGGCAGCCTGGCTGCGGCAGGCCGGCCTCGACGATCTGCGGCCCCGGGTAGCCCTCAGCACGCGGCAGCGCTTGCACGTTCTGCAACTGCAGCGTCGGTCCGAAGCACCCCGCTGCGTGCAGAAAGGAGCGGCAGCGAGGGCGACACAGCTGTTATCTAGGCGGAAGAACACCAGCACACATCCGGCAACAAAGGAGATGCAGAGATAGGGCTGGCACGTGGGGCTGGCATGACACGATGCATCATTGCTCACATATCATGAGGGCTGCCCCGGGGCCGAGCAGCACTTGCGCGTTTGCGCCAGGCCCGCTGAGCGTGAGTATTTGGAAATTGGGTGCGCGAAGAGCCCCATCGGCCTGCATGCAGCCACAAGGACAGCCGCCAGTATCAGCTCAAGACTCGCGCCAAGTCATCGGAGCTCCGGCTCTAAACAGCCTCGCCGCACCAGCGATCATGCCCACCCAGTCCCATCCCGCCTCGGTAAACTCAGTAACTTCAGAACCCCCGAACTTGAACCAACCCCCCCATACACGTTCTGCGGCCGGGATGCCTCGCGTTGCACGGGATTTGACTGCTGGATTAAAGTTCACTGTGCAGCAATCGGCTACTGGGAACCAACTTCCCCTGAGCCATCGTGGTGTCGACACGGCATACCGTACGAGCAGGTACGGTGTATGCTGAAAACTTCCTTCGCACACCTGCGGTGTGTCCACCACGATGTCCTGGAACCTCATCGTCACGCCTTCACCCAGAGTCATCTGCGAGGAGGTGCGGCCGCGGGTGAGTAGGGTGGAACGTGGGGGCACGTTCCTACGCGATTGCAGTGGCCCGGTCGGAGTTACCCACCCTGTTTAAGCCTCCAAGATACAGGAAAGGCCAGTAACCTAGCGCTGCAACGTCCCCTCGGATGGTCAAATTGCGCGACAGTTTTATGGGCACGTCAAGGCCCTGAAAGTCGGTGTCGTTCAGCACCAAGGCAAAGCGCCGGACAATGATGGTTCCAACGGAGTTGTCAGCGCACGCGGCTGCGAATTTCGCCGCTGTTTCCACCGTGACGTCGGTACTTGACTGGCTTTCGGCAAACCCCAACAACAGGGCCACCCATAAAGCAGGTATTAAAAGAGCCTGCTTCATTGTGCAGGGTTAATCAACACTTCAGAGCGACGCCTTCAGACTGCGAGCGTCCATAGCCAATGCGTTATCATAAATGCGTTGAAATTAAGTCTTTAACAGGATACTTAGCAGAAGGCACTACGATTGCAGGTATGTATCATAGGTGCTCCAAATTGGAAACTCACGACGAAAACCGTGTGAGAACAGGCGCACCTCACGTCTTCGCCTCGCGTCTTCGCCTCGCGTCTTCACCTCTATTCTTCAGAAGTCGTACGACTAAGAGAGTTCCAGTGATGCGCCTGAGCGCGAGCAAGGTCGGGTTCATGCTGGGAAGTTCCCGTCGCAAGTGCCACCGCGCAGCCCCCGTTCTGCAGAGTCTTTGAGCCAGGAGGGGCCCCTTGCCTGAGCAGGTACACCCTCCCTCCCCAAGACAACATCGCCGCTTGGAGGCGTGTATTCGTGGGACACACCTGTTGCAAGACTGCTAAGCTGCCCACTGCCGGCTGAACCAATAGGGTGGTGCCGCTCCTGCGCGCCGCTGCCGCCGCCTGCTGCCTGGGGTGGAGCAGGGGTGCCTCAGGGTGCCTGCTGCTCATCCTCCGGGCTCCGGCTCCATTACCGGACCAAGAAATGTGTACTGTTGCAAACTGGAGTCCATCCTGCGGGTCTACAGTGAACGGTCTGTCGGAGGCAATACCGCCATCGAGAGAGTTGCATCTAGGGCGCCTGGCCACGGCAAGGGCCATCGAGGCAGCCACAGCTCCAATCCAGTCGCAGCTCCACAAACCCCTCAGGCTGGTAGGTCCACCGCTGTAACCAACAATACGGCATCCGCTCCTGGTCCCGTTTAATGCGACATCGCACGATGTTGATTCACGTGTGCATGCCTACCTACCTCCTTCGCGTTCTGCGCACAGGGAGGCCCTTCCATTGTCCCGCCACGCCGCCACGCAGGGGTCCGCACCTTGGCGCCACGATGAGTTCAATCCGTAGAGGAGCTCAAGCATTAGGTGTCTGCGCCTAGCCCTCCACGCAGGTTGACTAGGACCAAAAGCATGACCAAGCAGCGACACCACTTCTTACCATCGGCAAACTATAAAGCCCCGCCCACATCTACCCACAGTCCCACACACACGAGCGCATCCCCGTACAACCCCTGCGCAACAAGCGAAAAGCATAATGATGGGTTTCTGCAATTCTTGTCTGGCGCAGCCCCGGCCAACCATGCCCCTCCGTTGCCCCTCATTCCTCTTTCCTTGCTCAGACGCTCGCACACACAGACAGGGGTAATCCTTGGGGGGCTTCGCCTCGGATTCGCGTTGCTCCTGGGGAGCTCAGCCCAAAAAGCCGTGCTTGCGCGCTGCTGCGATGTAGCGTGTGATGTACTCATCCATGTCTGGGAACAGCGCCTGTGCATAGAACAAATACAAGAGGGACCAATCATACAGCATGCAGCACCACAACACACAGCAGAAAACCAAATCAAAGGCAGGAACGCAAATGTTGAGCAGATGAAGTCGGTGTACAGTGGCATGCACGGTACCGCGTACGCGGAACGGCACTTTCAGAGCATGGCGCCGGCAGGTACTGCATGTGCGCGTGCTTGCCGCCATAACCGACCCGGCGGCATGCTGCTGCTGAGACACATCCACCCCTTGCGGGCTTATCGCCGCACACGCAGCCGGCACGAAACCACTGCAATCATGCACCGCTTCAAGGGCTTGCTGGCCTTCAGGCGTGGAGCTGGGCACGCCTGTGAATCCCCCATCCCCATGCACCGCACCTTGTATCCGAGCAAGGCTGCGCGGTAGTAACGCATCCTCATTCGCAGCGTCAGCAGCCTGCAGGCAAGACGTCCATGGGGGTGGTTGTGATAGATTCGTGCAATAGGAATCGCCGTTGGGGGTGAGCAGTACGACAGGATGGATGGCATGGCCGGCACAACGGGTCATGCAGCTTGCCAACCAGGCGCGTGCAGCCAACCTGCTCCGTCTGTCACAGAGCGGCAGGCATGTGAGGTGAAACCTCTGGGGTCTCTAGGTGGCCAATGCCGTAGTCAACATGCGGCTGCTATATCATAATTACGGCACGGCACCGTGGTACGGCACTCACTTTGCGGCAAATTGCTGCGAGTTACGAACCATGCCATGTATGCGTCCTGGGCTCGTCTGCTCCAGGGCCCGCGCCGCCTCCACCGCGCCGTAGACATCCTCCTCAATGCCCAGCAACCTTGAGCCGCCGCGGCCGCCATCAGCACGAACCGTTGTGTTCCAGAACTCCAAGAAGTGCTGCCCGGGACGGATTGACCTGGAGTGGAGGCAGGCAAAGCGGCGGAAGCCAGCGCATACTGCTCCATGTGGGGCTGGCGTGCGTGCGGTGTTGGTTCCAGTCTTCCAGACATCCTGTATGCTCGCGGGGAGGTCCCCCATCTTACCGGTAAAAATACTCAAAATACGGCGTGCGCTGGTGCAGTATCAGCGAGTTGACCGCCATGAGCTACGTACACGCACGTCAAGGGTAGCGGAGCAGCGAGCTCGACACAGATGCCGAACGTATAAACAGAACCCGGCCCCAACTCCAGACCGTCGATAAGCGGACTGCACAGTGAACGCCGACCCCCCGCGCCAATCCCTTGCCTATGTCCTGGTCTCCGTGCCGTGTCACACACCTGACTCAACCGATAGGCGCACACCATGCCCTGTAAATCCATATAGCAACACACAATGCAATCAGGCGCACGCTGCTCAACCCGTAGCTTCACACATGCTTCCAGTGGCACTGTGTGAGTGCGCCACATCTAAACCCCGGCCATTGTCCGGGGCTTGCTGCGATGGGTGGTCAAGCGGCTCAGCATCGCCTACATGCACCCGCGCACCTCCAGATTCAACAGCCACTTGTGCGGTGCGTGCCGACCAATGGACACCTTGGGCACAATCGGTAGGTCCAGCTGGGGATGCTGCGCCAGTAGCAAGCCATGCGGCACGGCAGCAGCAACCCGCAGCAGCGATGTGGGACCTGGTGCTGCCAGGTTAGCACAGACCATGCCAGTGCGTTCAATCACGCGCACCGTGCCGCCGTCTACGATAGGCCCGCCTTACAACCCCCGGAGATGCCGAAGCGACACATGTTGTCCACGCACTTGACCACGCCCTGGTGCTTCCTGATCACGCATGCATGCATGCACCATCGGCTTCTATGATCAGCACCCACCTCCCCCAGGCGGTACGGTATGGATGACTCGGGCCTTGTCTCGGGCAGCGTCTGCGTCAGCCCAACGTCCAGGGCCGTGGCGTTGCCGGCCCGCCGGTCGCGCTCCGACATGTATGCCAGTGCGTTGCGCGGGCAGGCGTCCCGCAGCCCGTACAGCTGCTCCCACATGTGACTGCACGTGTACTTGCCGCGGAAGAAGGCTGCGCACGCAGTCGCAGGAAGCAGTGTAAGTGCGTGTGTGTGCGAATGAGAGGCATAGGACAGGTGGGTCGCCTGGCCATAGGCGCAAACACGCTTGTATGGCCCAGCCGTCTTACCAATGTCCTTCTTGGTCTCCCACGGAGAGTTGTACAGTGCACGCGGCAAGTACAGCAACTGTGGGAATGCGGAGGGCAGCAGCCTTGGGATGCTACAGTTTTACATGGGATGCAGTGCTGCTGTAGAATTGTCTCCGTGGGTGTCCCTTCACTGCTATCCTTTGGCGCGGCAACACAGCCGGCCTAAACCTTTATATATCTACCTGGGGAACCAGGATATCCAAGTCCTCGCCACCGGGCTGCCCCCGCGTCTTGACAAAGCTCAGGGGCGGCACTGTCAGGGGCCGGCGGGGGTCGCCCAAGCGCATACTGCGGCACAGCGCACAAGGGACGGGTTGTATTTGTACCTTACCGTGTACCTGTTGCCCCGCGTGTCTATTTGTCGGCTGTGAGGCGTTGCGACTCCAGTTGCAGCAGCCCCACTCGTACTGCGATGGCTATGCACGCGCGACAGCAACAAGCCCATACTCACACCCCACGTCCTAAGCAGACCCACACCTTACAGATCCCGCACAGCCCCATCCTTACATGTTATCATCGCTGCAACAGCACGTATGGAAACGACCGTATCCCAGGCATTGGCCGGCATCATGGGCAGAGCGGAGGGCGGCACACACGGTGTCACGCGCAAGACAACAAATTCACCAGCCAGAAAGGCAAGCACACGTTGGTCAGGATTGGTGAGCCAGCGCGCCATCACCCGCCCGGTGTCACCTGTTATAGTTGAAGAGCACATCTGGCAGTTTGAGCCCCGCTGCTATGGCATCCGCCAGATAGGTCTGGAAAAACACTTTCTGCGGGCATGACATTGCACGGGACACAGACAGCACGGGACCCCCCAAGCAACTCGTCAGCGCGTGGCATTGAAGATAAGGCGTGCAGCTTGTGAATGTCAACTTGAAGAGCGCAGGAAACCGCGCCATCATGTTTGAAGACATGGCAGCCTGGGACAGCGGTTACAAGTGGCTTCCCCCGGCTGTGCCAAGCGTATCGAATCCCAGGCCGTCCAAAGCCCAGCTCCCGGTGGTTGCCAAAATGGGTTAGGACTTAGGACCCGGCAACTGGCATGGGCATTAATGACAACAAGACCTAAACATCCCTCTGCTAAAGCCTAAGATTCATCCAACCATCCCCCTGGCCTTCTCCGCTAGCTTCTCCCACACGCCCCAGTCCTGACTCACGTAGGGGCTGGCGGGGTTGGGCGGCTCACGCTGCGGCGGCCCCTTCAAATCGCTTGGTGGCCAGTACAGCGTGTTGTTATAGATGAGCACCAGCTGCATCAAGAAGTAGCGTGCAATGGTGAGAAGATTGCAGAGAAATCAGGCCCCAACACACTTGACTGTGTATCATCAGCCCATAGGCAACACATGCGGACCTTGAGCGTAGCCGGGTTCATCTCCTGCATGTAATAGTTGTGCATGGCCAGCACGTTGGCCGTCTTGAGCGGTGCCCGCGCTCTCCAGGGCTTGAGGTCCTCCACGAGGTTGTGCCTGTTGTCAAGCGAGGGCCAGCGGCGGGTCTGGGGAACTTGCCTCCTCACGCGGTCCACGCTGCTGGCGCTCAGCTGGCCCTTTGCACTCAACTTCAACTTCTGTGTGTGTCACTTAGTTAAAATAGCTAGATTCTCCTTAACTGTCACTGCAACTCCTGGTATATGGTAGGGCCTCACCTCAGAAAAAGCCTCCATTCCTCTTTGCTGGCTTTGTAATCGTCTATTGATTCAGTTGTGTAAGGCAGTTGTGACGAGCACGGCGACAGCCAGCTGGCGAGCGCAAGGGCAAGCAGGACTTGCAAGCGAAATCCTGAGCGAAATCCCATTTTTGTTTACATTTTGCGTATGCTTATTGCCATGTTTTTGGCTCTTGAAGCGCAAAGGGCCTGCCACTGGCCGACGTCACCCCTACCAACGTCCCCCACCGTACTCCGCGGCGCTTTCCTAACGTTTCACGAGTCCCATCCGATACAGTCACATCCTGCATACGTACGCTCGCTCCCTCATGTGCCATCGGGTCCCGTAGAAACCTGCTGCTGTTGCGCAGTCCCATAACAAGTCCACGGCTGCAGCCCGACCTGGATTACCAAGGTACCGCACGAACCCTTTGCCACGCGACTAAGGTCGCCTACAAGAACTTGAAGGGTAGCTTGTCTCCGGGGTTAATCTTGAGCGGGTCTCCCTTCCTGCAAGGCCAACGCGCATCACGTCATCAGGAGTGTCATGACCAAGTTCGCACGGTGCAAGAGTCAACTGCTCGGGGACTTCTTGCGTCTCCCGCAACCAGTGGCAACTCCACATGTCACGCCCTTGCAGACGCGTGTACTGCACGCCACCCCTCCCCCCCGCTGATTGCATGTGCGCATGGTGCCTCTAGCAGCCGTTGCCACAGCCCGTTCCCATAAGCAGCCAGCATGCAGGCAGCAGCCCCGAGCCCCCACGCACCAGTCCAGCACGACCTCCGCGTCCGCTGCGTTATCAATAATGCTCAGTTTGCCGGGGTCACCGGACACGCCGTCGTTGCTGCCTGCCCCATCGTCACTGGTGCTCCAGCTGGGAGACGCGGACGAGGCCGTCGGCTGCAGCCACAGTCATTGGGAATGGGACTCAGTACCACGACGGTGCGAGGTGCCCGCGGCATGGACTATCATTCACACACGCCATCTGGCGCCCACCGCAGGCATGGTTGCAGAAGCCTGCAGCTGCAACACAGCCCCGCCACAACAACTGTACAAGCAGGGGTAAATTCAAGCAGCTCACCCGGCTCTGCTGCAGCGCCGCTTGCATGGTCAAGACGGAAGCCGGCAGCGCCAGCACCGGCGCCGTGGGCGCGGGCCGCGCCACCGGTGCGGCAGCTGCGGCTTGCTCCTGCCCGTCGGCGAAGGCGGGCACTGCGCGGTACAGCTCCCAGCGCGGCGAGCCGCCCACAATCATGCCCTGCACGCGCTGGCTCCAGGCCTTATGCTCCTTTGCGGGGATGTTTGCGAGGAAGTGCTCCCACTCGGAAAGCGAGGGAAACGTGACCTCCAACTGCGGCAAGAGACGAAACGGTACCGTGCAATTCAAGTCGAAAAGGTTAATGCCCCCCCCGGCCCCCCCAATATAATACCGGGTCAACCGCAGCAAAGTTCGAGTGGGCACTCCTGCTTTGTATGATACAGAAGGTTGGTGGATCATGCAGCGACGGTGGCGGGAGCTCACCTCAAGGCGAGACTCCGCGACCCCCACCGAGCCGCTGCTCAGGCGGGTGTTGGTGTGCGTCAGGCCCGCGCGCGCACCCACGTCCGACACCCACTCCTGCAGCAGTGTCGTGACCGTCTGCTTGTGCCCATACTCCACGTCTACGAGCGGGTAGGCATGGCAGGTCATAGGGCCGCAGCGGCGCCGTCGGCTCACGGAGTGCGTAAGAACGGAAGACGGCCGCCAAGTAACGTGCCGGGGTGTTGGTCCGTGGCCGCCAGGGCTATCAGCAGCGGAGCTGCTCTGGCTATCAGCTATTAGCAGCATGAAGGGTTCACAGCACAATGTCAACGTTCCGGCAACTGTGCACTTACCGATGCACCAGCGGGCGCGCACTCCGCTGGCCCGCACCGCCACTGCACTCCTTCTAGACACGCCGGGAGCACGCAGTCCCGACACACAGCCTGACCGCCGGCCGCCTGCCTGCGTAGCGGATAGCTGCTGGCTAAGTGTCCTTTGAGATAACATTTCAGCCTTGGTGTGAATGGCTCGCGCTGGGGCTCAGTTTGTTTCGAGACGGAATTGTGTTCTAGGGTCGGGTTGGGGCACGCCTGTAGTTGCTTTTCAGCTTTCTTTCAGCTTAAGAGGAATTTCTCTACTTCGCTTGCAAGCAGGTGAGGCAAGGCAGGACTGGCGCCATTCAGACGATGCAGACAATGGCTTTCATTTCGCCCCAATTCGCAGTTCCAGTTGCATAAACGCTACAATTTGTCTTGTAGAATGCATATAAGCTCTGCTATCAGCACATAAACTTAATAGAAACACAGTCAAGAAAGGGCAATGGCCGCAGCCGCCCTCGGCAAGGCAAGCTGCACAGCTTTTGGCATGCTAAATTGGAGCGGAGGACTCACTTATATCAATGCCCTCGCACAGGTGGTGGGGCCCGGAGACAAGGTGCTGGGTGTACCCGAGCAGGGCACGCTGCGCCTGTCCGCAGGATTAACGACGCACGACGGGGCGGTGACTTCGCTTAAAGGCGGGGTATTAAAGTCGACACGCACGGGGCAGCTCTTCCTTGAAGGGCGGCAAAAGAGGTGGGGAGGGCGGAAAGCGCAGGGCGTTGACGGGCCGGCACGCGTGGGCGTGCGGGGGCCATTGAGCTGGGGGGCACGTGCACAGCAGCTACGCAGCCGCGGAAGGACAGAGGGTGCTGCCTGGACAGGGTATGTTGCAATTGGTGAGTCCCATGCTAGAGACCAGTTTCGGCGGTTGTGCGTCGTGCCCGTACGGCGCAGGTACATACCAGCGGAGGGCGACGTAGTGGTGGGCGTCATCTCGGACAAGCACTCGGAGGTGGGTCCCAGGGTCGCTTTGGGCCACCAACCTGCTTCTGCTGCCACACCGCATGTCTTCTGGCTACCCAGTACCACAAGTCCTTGTCATGGTGCGCCCTAGCTTCCATGTCAGGCGCGCAAGCATCCCACGCCGCCCGACATGTGTTGCCCCTCCACAGAACTTCACAGTGGACATCGGCGGGCCCTTCAACGCGGTACTGCCACAGCTGTCCTTTGAGGGCGCCACGCGCCGCAACCGACCCAACCTACACCCCGGCGACCTGGTCTATGCGCGCGTCGTCACCGCGCACCGCGACACCGACCCCGTGCTCTCTTGCATGGACTCGGCAGGTCGCGCCTCCGGCTTCGGCCACCTGAAGGAAGGCATGGTGCTTAGCTGCTCATCAGCCCTGGCACGGCAGCTTCTAGGCAGCCCCACGGCGCCGGTGCTAGAGGCGCTGGGGTCGGGCCTGCAGTTTGAGCTGGCAGTGGGGTTGAACGGGCGAGTGTGGCTGTCCGCGCCGACGGCGGCAACGTGTGTGGTGGTAGCGAACGCGATCTCGGAGAGCGAGTTCCGGACGCCCGCACAGGTGCGCACCATGGTGGCGCGCGTGCTTAGCCGGTTAGGCTGATGAACTGATGACATTGTGGCTGGGAGTTTGAATAAGGAGGGGCGTGTGACGTCAGGACAGACGGGTTGCCTGGAATGGAGTGTGCGCTGGCTGGCCCTCCAGCTGCGGGTATGGTGACCAGCACTTGATTTGGGTGTGACTCTTGACAATGATAAACGATGCTAGAGGTATGACCGGAGCCAGGATGCATCATTGGACAGAACTGCTTTCGACTGTTATAGCGAGCACGGTCGGGTGTGTAGGGAATGGTGGCGATGCTCAAAGCTGTCCCTCCGGCCTCCGTGGTTGTTGTCAGCGGCGCCGTGGTCGTATTTTGTCGTGGAACGTGTTTCTCTCCTGCATTTGTTCAGCTTCGTGCTAGGCCGCTGGCCGGCCTGGCCCCACGACTTGTGAAGCCAGGCATTAGGATGCATCAGACGCTTCAGGCGGGTCGGGGCCCATGTGGTCCAAGGCTTTGCCGCTTAACCTTCCATGCCTTTGCCTGGACAGTCAAGTTTGCCGCCCAGTACAGTATGTGTGTGTGGTTACAAGGTGGCGAGCACGACGTGCATTCCTGTCCTTGTGCCGAAAACCGAGGCCCGGGCCGGTGGGCCCTTACAGTACAGTAGATTGGGGAAGGTTGTCTGCAATGATCGGCCATGGCAAGCCACAGTAACGCCTCGGAACACGGGCTCGCAGTAGCCACCAGTTACAGGGTGTGTCCTCGCATCTCGAGGACAGGTCGGCGCGCGAGCCCTCCGGAACACTCAGCCTACCGCACTTGAAATCTTCACCAGCAAACAGAACAGCTCCACGTCATTGCGGTCATGCGGTGCTTGCCGCCGCGCCAGCGTTGACGATACTCCGCCGGCCACGTCACCACTTATCCTGCACATCTGCAGCACGCTTGCACCTTCACGTTCATTCCTACGTAGATATGATGCCTGGGGACTTTCAGCCTCGTCCATCTGCATCCCTTGCATGATAGTTGCATCGACATACACACGCCAGCGTACCCCACATGCCCCGCATCAAGTTCGTCGCCTGCGCTCCTCTGTACTTAATCCTAGAAAGCTGCCGACCTATGCATGGGTTCCTCGCCATGCATGCACCAAGCACCTTCCTAGCTCGGTATGCAGACTCGTACTCAAACCGCATTGCACCAATAATGTGGGTCTTGCTTTACTAGCCGACTCTGGCCGCTGCCCCCTCTCCACTCGAGCATACTCTGGTACTGAGAGCCCCAGCATCAATAACACAGACCCCACGCCCGCTTCTGCTCACGCGTTACTTGTCCTCGCTAGTTCGTCACCGCACGGTCAGCGGGCGAGCGAGCATTCCCTCCGCACGCACACACCTCAATCACGCGTCACCAAATCCCAACAACATTTGTACTTCACTTCTTGCTTCCGCCTGCCTACACAGATCTACAAGACAGACTGTAACAAACTCTGCCTCGTCCGAGCAACTTTCTAGGTTACACGCCCGGGGCTACAACAAGGAGGTGTCTGCCTTAGGCAGGCAGGAAAAGGGCTGATCCCGGGTCGTTATCAAGCCAGCCACCTTGACGCGGGCGCCTACTAAGCACACGCCTCTATGTTGGGGGCCTTTGGCATCCCCGCAAATCCGGACGTGGCCGACAAAAAGGGCGCAACGCACTCAGCAGATACAACCTCCTTCGACTCGGACCCGCACTCGACGACCGCCGACACGAACACCGCGCAGCGTCTTTACAGCCGCACCCACGCTGTGGTGTGCAGCGTGGCGTCGTCATCGCCGTCGTCAAACTGGTCGGATGCGCTGCTGCTGCCTGATGGCAGCCCCATACCAGCGAAGCCGCCCATTGACGGGCGCGGCAGCGGCAGCTCCTCCTCCTCAGTTGTGGAGGCGCCGGCTGGCGCCCTTGCCGCTGCCGCGGCCGCCGCCGCCACAGCGGCCACTGCCTCCGGCGCGAGGCCCTCGGTGCGCGGGGACGCGACCTCCTCGTCGGCCGGCGCAAAGCCCGCGGCCATAGCGAAGGGGCTAGCAGCCGCCGCACGCATGGCTGCATACGAGGGCGGCTGGAGCGGCGGCGGCGGCGACACACGGCCTGTGACCAGGCCGCCCGGCGGATACACGTCACCGGAAGCCGGCTTGCTGCAGGCGCCGAGCACGCCCCAGGCGGTGTGCTGGTCCTTCTCTACCAGCACATGCACGTCCGTGCTATTTGCAGTCGACGCTGCCGCCACCCACGGCGCTGGTGCCGGGGCCCCCTCCGCACCGTCCTCCGACTCTGACGGGCTGCTGGCGGTCGTGTCCCCGGCGATCCGCCCGCTGCTCCGGCGCCTCGGCCGCTCCCTCGCCGCCGGCGCCTGCTCCTCCTCTGCCTCTGACGGCACCTCAGACGCCATTTGGGCGAAGGGGGACACGAAGGTGACGCGCCGAGGAGCGGGCGCCGGCGCAGGGCCCGCCGCAGCCGCAGCACTCGCAGCACCGCCCGGCTGCCCCATGCCCTTGTGCGAGGTGCGGGGCGAGCTGAAGCTGGGGCTCACACTACCCACCACGCCCGATGGCCGCGGCGACCACGGCAGGTCCGCTGCGTTCGCAAAGGGGCTGTTTGCAGCCATGTGAAAGGGCGAGGCTTTGGCGGCAGAGCTTACTCCAGACTCCGCAGGCATCGGTGCGGTCCCGGCGAGGCCGCGCCTTGCCGCTGCTTCAGCGCCTGGGTGCAAGTGGGAGTGCCGCGGTGTTGAGCCGGGCGCGGTGTGTAACGGCGTCTGCATCTTACTGCTGCCTGCGCCGCTGCCGCCAGCGCTATCACCGCCGCTGGTGGCGTCGTCGGCGCTGAGCTGACGCCGGCCTTTGCTGCTGGGGCTCTGCGAGCTGTTTGCGCGCACCACATCTACGCCCTCCCAGCCCACGCGCTGCTGCGGCAGCTTCACCACCAAGTGCTGCGGCAGCCGCGGCGACGGGTGCTCGCCCGCCTCCTCGTCGGCGACGCCGTCGGCTGCCACGGGCTCCGCTACACCTGACGAGGACAACCGCGACAGCGGGTGCTGTGGAGGTGCCCCCGGCGCGGCGCCGCTGGCGGTGGTGCCGCCCGATGGTCCCGCTTCTGCGTCCTCGTCTGCTACCGACTCGGTCGTCTCGACGTAATCGTCCGAGCCGTCCTCCCCGCCCAGCCATTCGAACTCCGGAAGCGGCATGGACTTGGAGCGAAGCGCTGCACGCATGGCGCGACCGCCAGACTTGCCGCCAGAGGCCTTGCCGCCCGTGCCCGCCGTCCGGCTGCTCGTGCTGGGGCCTGTTGCTCTGCTGGATGAGGGCCGAGAGGAGTCAGCTGGGCTGCTGGGGTCTGAAGGCTCCCCCGCACCACCCGGCGTGGCGGTGGAGCCAGCAGGTGCCGGCACCAGCAGCTTCACGCGCGGCCGCGGCGCGGGTGCCGGCGGCTGCGCGTGCGAGCCGCCCACGTGCTCCCCATGCTCGTTGGAGGACTGGCGGGCGGGCTCGCCGGCGTGCCCCACATTCATGCCCAGCTTGCTGCTCTTGCGCTGCGCGAGCGGTGCGCCGGGCCCCATGGGCAGATTGGCGGGCCGGTTGCCAGGGCTGTGCGACGAGTGTGACGGCGGCAGGCCGGCCGGATGCGGCGGGTGCGGCGGGTGGTGTGGGTGCGCGTGAGGCTGCGACTGCGACTGCACGTGCCCCTCCGCGGCGTGCGCCGCCGGCTGCGCAGCGGAGCCGCCCGAGGTGCTGGCCTGGTTGCCGGGCAGCACTACCATAGAGGAGGCCGAGTCCGAGCGCGGCACCGCTGCGGGCACAGCCGGGAACAGGAGATGGATAAGCAAGCTGACACAGCATTCACATAGGCAAGCGCACTAGACAGCAGGTGAGCACGCCCAACCTAATGTCTCCGCCCAGCGGCCCAGCTGCCTGCCGTCCGCCGCCGCACCTGCCGCCTTGCCGCGGATGATCTTGTACTCCGCCTCCAGTGCGTGCAGGATCTCCCGGAAGCTGGGCCGGTCCGCCGGCAGCCACGCCATGCACCGCTCCACAAGCCGCGCCAGCCCCGGCGTGGCCAGGTCCTCGCGCACCGGCGGCAGCCGCAGAGAGCCGTTGCCCAGCGACATCCTGCGGGCGGATAGAATGGGTCGGCGGGTGTTCACAAGGCGTTGTTTCGATGCAGGTCAAAAGTCATGTCGAGTGTGTCGTTGGTCTGGAACGGAAGCAGGGGTCCGAAGCTGCCTGGGGGCTCAGGATACCGAGCGAGACGGCGGGTGAATGCCATGTGCAACTCACATCAAGATGTAGATGGGCACGTCTGCGTCCGCGTACGGCCGCTGCCTGTGTATGAGCTCCCAGAGCAGGATGGCGTACGACCAGATGTCGCACTTCTCCGTGTAGGGCTCGCCGCGCAGCACCTCTGGCGCCGCATACTCCACCGTGCCCTCCAGCCCCGCGCGGCTGTTGATGAGCTGCGCATGGTCCTTGATCCTACTGAGCCCGAAGTCAGCAACCTGTGCATGAGCGCACAGCCGGCGTCAGTGGCCAGTGCATTGCTGAAAACGCAGTGTGCCGCGCGCTTCAGGACTAATAGCTCGTACCCGGGCCCAGAGAAGTGGCTCACCTTGACCTCAAAGCGCGCCGAGACCAGCAGGTTGGCACTCTTGAGGTCGCGGTGGATGATGGGCGGCTTCTGGGAGTGCAGGCAGCCCATGCCGCGCGCGATGTCCATGGAAAACTCGACCTACAACACCGCAGCGGCCAGCAGCAGGCAGAAGTAACTAAGTGAAGTAGGAAGTGCAGACCAGCCCCTAAGCTGAAGAATCAACGTTCATGTCACCTGTGTGCCGCACTGGCCCACGCTCCACTACTGCACTCCGCATCTTCCCCAAGGAAAGGCCTCACACGCGCACCTTTTTGAGTGTATCAATGTGGATGCTGCTCTTGTGCAGCAGGTGGTCCAGTGAGCCGCGCGCGCAGTACTCCGTCACCAGGCACACGTTGGGCGGCGTGTGGCAGGCACCGATGAAGTTGACGACTGCAAGGGAAGGGGCAGAAACACAACAGCGCAATGGCCGACGTTGTTGTAGGCACAAGTGGACCGGGTACGCCTAGTGTGTGCAATAGGATTCATATCTGCGGCCCTGGGCAAGTATGCGCCCGTGTGCGGGTAAGCTCTTACCGTTGGGATGCCGAATGGTCGCCAGGATCTCAATCTCGCGCTGCATGTACAACCGGCAAACGGGATGTGCAAATTACTTACAAGCATTATCTCGTACAAACACACAGCACCTTTCAACCACCCCATGTGCAGGCGTTCATTCAAGTGCATGTGCCCAGTTATGCCGGCTGCAACGCACCTCGAAGAATTGGCGGAAGATGGGCATCTGCGTGGGCGACGGCCCGGTCTCGCCCGTCTCGCCCGTGTCGGGGTTGTCGGGCCCGCACTCGAAGCCGCGCAAGCGCTTGACGGCCACCTTGGTGCCGCGGAAGTTGGCGAGCAGCACCTCACCAAAGGAGCCCTCACCAATGCGGCGAGTCACCTCTGCGTTGCGTTGGAAGGAGCAGGCCGGTCAACACACCACACATCGTCACTCGCAACTCAGCTCCTCACGTCCGATTCGGATGCTACCAGCTTGTGGGGACCTACATTTACATGTGGCATGCCTTCAAGCTACGATAGTTGCATCCGCAACAAGAAGGCAATCTACCCGCACCCTAGCATTCCCTCGCCTCACCCAGCTCGTTGAAATCAAGCTCCCACAGCGCCGCCGCGCAGCGGTACCGGTCCGCTAGACTGGACTCGGCGCTCAGCCGCACCATACTGCTGGAGCTGGGGGCCGCGCCCGACGGCGCCGCAGTCATGCCCGACGGCGCCGACGCCGTCTCCACCGTCCTCAGCGCCTGCGCTATGGAGGCCCCGATGTTGGCTGCCGACGCCGAGGAGGGCGCGTGCGAGGGCCCTGCGGAGCCGCTGACGGAGGCATTGGCGGAGGCCGAGTTGACGGAGGACATGGTCGCCAGCGCCACCGGCGGGCCGGTCGCGAAGGCGCTGCCCGGCGAGTGCGCCGCCGCCGCGCCGGGTCCGTCCGGGAGCGGCAGCGACGGCATGACTGGCAGCGGGACGGCCGGGGACTGCTCCGTGGAGTTGGCCATGGAGCCCACCACTGCGCAGGGGCGTTGCACGGAACACGGGAAAGGGCGCGTGTGCTGCTTTGGAGTTGATGCATGGTAAGAACCGCTGCAGCAACCGCAACCGCCCCCGCGTCCGGTCGCAAGCCCCACCGACAGAACACGCACCTGGCGACAGCGCGGGCGCGCCCATGCATTTGAACAGGTCGGCGTCGCTGACCACGCCCACGAACGCCGCCAGCGGGTCCTCGTCGGTGCAGCGCAGCGGGTCGTGCACCAGCACCCGCCGCACGCCGTACGCCTCCAGCACGCGCGAGCACTCCTCAATGGGCAAGCCGATGTCCACGTATATGACCGGCTGCGTCATCACGTCCTTGACCTGTGTGTGGTGCGGAGTTTGGGCGTGTTGGTCGCGGCGTGGCGTCGGGTTGCAGGAGTGGGCTGCAGGAGGCGGGGCCTTGTGCGAAGGCGTTGCAGGAATGTGTTATGGCAGCATTGGCACGCCAATAAGAGAACACGTGCATGCTGAGCTTTGGAGATAAGCGATCATCTGCATGCTGAGCTGTGGAGACAAACGTAATGGGGTAGGGCGGAAGGGCTGCAATGTACACCTAGGACGGACAAGGAACGGCTCTCCTTGTATGACAGAGTTCCTCCGCGACCGGCACAGAATCCTCACCTACCACGACTAACCGCCCCATACAGTCCCCATCACCGCAACAGCCCCGCAATGCCATTGGCCCCGCAGCGCACCTTAGTCTTCTTGAAGTTCTTGGAGAACTGCACCTTGAGGAAGTCGCGCTTGGTTATGAAGCCCGGGTTAGGGCCGCCCGTGTCTACCAGCAGCGCCGAGATGTTGTGCTTTGTCATCATGCTCTTGGCCGAGCCCAGGTCAGCCTCTGAGCTGATCGACCTTGCCGGCTGCGACATGATGCTCGCCACCGTGTCGCGCGCCGAAACCGTGGACCACCATGCGTACGTGCCGTCGCGCTCCTCCGAGGTGGGGCTGTCATCAACCTCCTCCAGCACATCGGTGGCGGTGCCGGCCGGCTCGGCCGCGCCCGGCCCAGCCGCGCCGCCCGGCCCGAACACCGTGGACGTTATGGACTCCGTGCCGGCGGGCGTGTCTGCCCCCGCGGCCGCAAGCATCGCTAGCGGGCTGTAGCCGGGCGGCGAGGCGGCGATGGGTGCGATGGAGCCCGCTGCGGCGGCGGCCGACGTGCCGGCGATGCCAATGGCAGCGGACACGGCGGGCGTGGAGCCGCCGGTGGTGCTGCCGCCAGTGCCGGACAGCATGCCAGCCACGAGCGCGAGCTGCGCGCCGGAGCAGGGTCGACTGTGGTGCGGCGTCCCACTCGCTGTCGCCGCCACCGGCTGCAAGCTCGCCGCGAGGGGGCCGCGGCCCGAGTCCGCCCGGGAGGCCGGAATCGCGCCGGCTGGGCTGGGCCCCGATCGGCCGGTCGCAGCATCGGGGTCACTTGGAGTCTGCGCTGGTGGCGGCGTACAAGATGCCGAGGAGGAGCGCGCCTGCAAACCCAGCGCGAAGTCATACAGCTCGACCGCCTGGCCTTGTGACCGCGTGTGGGCGTGCGGGGTGGGCTGCGACTGCGTGTGATGGTGGTGTGGTCCGTGTGGTGGGTGCTGCTGTTGCTGCTGCGACGCCGCGGCAAATGGCGACGGCTGCGCAGGCAGGGTGTAGTGCCCCATCCGAGCAGCCTCGTCCAGAACGCCCAGGCTGCTGGTGCTGGTGGTCACGGTGTTGAGCGCGCCGGCCGTGGTGCTGTTGGGCGCCGAGTCCAGCAGCACCGAGTCCGCATGTTGCTGCAGGAAGGAGAACGACGCCGTGTGCAGGTTGGCCGGCGGGCTGGGCACCGCCGCCATGTCTGACGGGGCGCCCGAAGCCACGCGCAGCAGCGACCCCACGCTGCTCACGCTGTGTTCCGAGAACAGAATACTGCCAGCCGACGTGGTGTGGTCATGATGGTGGGGGTGGGGGTGCTGCTGCTGCGGGTGGTGGTGCGCCACGGGCCCCGGGCCCAGGTTGCTGGGCGCGTGCACGCCCGTCGTGGTGTGGTGGTGTTGCGGTGGCAGCTGACCGTGCACTGCCCCGTAATGTCCGTACAGGGACGTCTGCGGCTGGTAGGTCTGGTGGTGGTGCGAAGGCAGGCTCTGCGTGCTAGAGTGGCTGTGCATGTGGTGGGCAGCTGGATTCATGTGGCTTAAGGACCCGCTGCCGCCTGCGCCCGCGGGGAGACTCGGGCCGCTGTGGTATGGCCCGTGCCCCGCCGCCGCGGCCGCGGCCGCCGCCGCTGAGGGCGAGTCGGGGTCCATGGAAGCATCCGTGCCTGTGTACGAGGCAACGCTGTCACGGCGCGATGAGTCCCGCACGGCCCGTCTCAGCAGCGCTGCGTTGCTGATGCGCAGCTGCTGCAACAGGGCCTCCTGCAGGCTCCCCAGCAGCTCCTCGCTGAGCGGATCTCCATCGTTTGTAGTGATGAGGAACAACCTGTGCAATGCCGTTTGGGGTGGGGTGAGGGGCAGGAAATTTCAACGCGGTCTAGCAAGAGGAAAACAACGAGGTGAGTAGCAGGCAGAGTATAATTATGCCCAATACAGACCCGTCCCTATTGCAGCTGGTAGAGTGATGGGCGGCGTACACGGCTCCTGCCCTGGAGCACCTCACGCAACGGCTTGGCTCTGGCCCTAGCCCCACACGCCCCGGCAGCCTCACCCGCGGAAGGAGCTGGCCGCCTTCCTCCGGCCAGACGTCCCTGCAGCAGCTGCTGCTCCCATCGGCGCATCCGGGTCCCGCTCCGCCGTGTAGGAGACGAGACAAAGGTCCATGGACTCGAACACTGGTAAGAGGTCCCCCATCCGGATGTGCCGCGAGGGCGCCACCACGCGGAGCAGCGTTCCTGCCTCGCCATCCTGGCCAGCATCACCGCCAGGAACAACGGTGATGCTGCACACGCCCGCGTCGTCTGTCATCTCAAGAGAAGCCGACTCTGCTCCAGCAAGAGTCGGCTAGAGCTCAGCTCACGCTGGCTGGGTACACGGGCGATACGCCTGTAAGGGACACATTGCGTCAGTCACCGGGCAGCCTAAAGCTGACTCCGAGTTTTCGCCACGGACTCGGTCGCGCTGGCTCATTACTTTACGCCCGACGCTGTCAGCGTACCCGCGAAACCGACCAGGACCACCCGCATTCTCGTAGACTCCTCTTACCCGACCAGCTCCTGTTGGCCCCATTCAACCAGGCCGTTTGTTCAGCTGCTGCCCATGCACGCTGGCTTCGGCCTCAGAACACAGTTATAGATGTGGTATGTCTTTAAAAACTACTGAAGGATGCGCTGACGTGCTGGGGGAATGCAGGTGGAGGGCTGGCACTGCCTGCAGACGGTAAGCACGAACAAGGAGCCGCTACGAACTAGAAAGGCCAGCAAGGGCCACGTTTTTGGAAGCCAATTGGCTGAGATGGTGGAGGAGGCGCAAGGCAGAGCGACCCGTTGAGGGGCATGCTTTCCAAGCTCCATGCCCAATCCTGGGAGGCTTTTTTCGTGGCGGGATTCGCGTGTCAAGTAGGTGCGTACTTCCTTATAAGTGCTCCCGTATTATCTTGAGTTCTCAGAGTCCCTCAAACTCAAAGTTTGGGCTGGAGTAGGTGAGAAGCCTTGCGCTGCAGTAGTCTGCGTACCTTCAGATATCATAACTCAGCGATAACTAGTGCGCATCGAGCAGCTCATACTGATAAGCGAAAGGAAACAAGACAATCAACCCCGCGTGCCCAAATTCACCGGTGGGGCACTCATGCTATTCTTGTGTTCTCGCTGGATGAAGGTTGCGGGGCTCTTTCTTGTACTCAAAAACACCCTTCATAGCTCACTTTGCACTGGTGCCGGGTCTGCGTGTGCTGCTGCTGTGGGGCCTTGGACGCAGCGGCCGTTGGCGTCCTGGCTCACACCGCCACGCCTGGCCGGCGTTTCACACAACGCTTGCACCAAAAGCAAGTGCCTGCCTTCGGTCATCGCGCGCCATGCCACCGCGGCACGGGCATGGCAGTGCTGCGCTGTGGCTGCGGTAGCCGCGCTGTCCGGACAGCTTCACAGCTTGATGCCGAAAGGCTACGGGCCGCAGCGTCTTGTATCCTTCACCGAGGCCCAGGTGAGCACGCTTGCCATGCCTTATCTTGCGGGGTTCCATCACTTTCTGCGCTCACCAGGTCAGTAAGACGATGCCTTGTGTGTGTGTGTGTGTGTGTGTGTGTGTGTGTGTGTGTGTGTGTGTACGTGTGCGTGTGCGTGTGCGTGTGCGTGTGCGTGTGCGTGTGCGTGTGTGTGTGTGTGTGTGCTTGTGTGTGTGTGTGCGTGTGCGTGTGTGTGTGTGTGTGTATATGTGTTTGTTTGTATGCTTGTGCCGCACGCAGGATGCTCGCCAGCACGCGCAGGTGCCGCACTTGCCGGCGTTGCCTCCCGGCTTTCAGGCGTCTGGCGGGTCCAGCATATCCACACGTAAGCTGGCTCGCTATCGGGATCAGCATCACGTGGCATTTGACAGCATCTTACCGGGCGAGGCCGCTGGAAGTCGGTGGCCACTGCATACTACCACCACTACACTTTACGGTGCAGTGTTCTAAGTGTCTCGTGCCCTCCCCTTACGCAACAGTGGGCTCGCCTGGCAGTGCCGTCAACCACTCTAGTCGGATGTCGCAGCAGCAACCACTAGAGCGAGTCATCCTGGGCGAGCTCTCGCCGGAGAAAAAGCCCCTGCCCGCAGCAGCGGCTGCGCTACGCGCCATTGAGCGAGCGCACCGCGCCGCGCGCGCGGCAACTCGCTCAGCCCGGCAGCAGAAGGACGGCGTCGTTGCCAGCCCCGCTGGTTTTCCTGTCTTGCATGACGGGCTGGACCTGTTCCGCGCCCTCAGCGGCCGCTGGGTGCCAGGGCCGTGGGGCGGGCCGGATGAAGACCAGAACATGGATCAGCCAAGCGCAGGTGGCAGCGGTTCGGGCTCTCCTCGTGCAGCGGCGGCGGCCGCGGACGTGGCAGCTGTTGCAGATACAGCTGGACAGGCGGCCGCCAGTGGCGCTGGCACAGGTCAGGCTACGGCAATGAATGATGGTGTGACGCAAACAAGCCGACAGAACACGGAGGACGGCAGTGGTGCAGAGGCGCGGCGCGGCACGGTCAGCGCCAGCGGTGGCGCCAGCAAACGCGCTTCGGGGACAGGGGCCGGCTCCAAAGCGACGGAAATGAGCGGGTTAGCAAGCGTGGAGGAAGCGCCCGGGGCACAGGAGGTAGATAGAGCAGCAGCAGCAGCGGCAGCTGAGGCACAGGCGGCGGCAGAGGCAGAAGCGGCGGCAGACGCGAAAGCAGCAGCTGCAGCACAGGCGGCCGCAGCGGCAAAGTCAAAGGCAGTCGCAGTAGCGGCAAAAGCGGCCGAGGCTGAGGCTGCGGCGGCGGCAGCTGCAGCAGAAACTGCAGCAGCCGCGGAGAAAGCGCGGCTAGAACGCGTCACAATGCCGGACAGCTCTGCGAGAGTCACTGGCATGCCAGGAGGCGACGGACTGTCCGAGTGGCTGGCCGCCCGCCTGCGGCCTGCGATACCCAAGCCGAAGATCCCAAAGGCGCCCGCAACCACAGCGTTTCTCGCCGCCGCAGCCGCGGCTGCGTCTACGGGCGTCACGACCGACAGCACTGTGCAAGCGCCAGCAAACGCACCAGCGGCTTCGCTCAGACCGTGCGGTCCGGGGGCGTCAGCTTTGCAAGCCGCGGCGCGCGCGGGCGTGCAAGAGCGCTTCTTGCCAGCTGTAGCGCCTGCGTCGGCAGCAAAGCCCAGCTTGCACATCGCCGCGCCGCGGGGCCGTGAGGCGCTGCTGGCGAGAGGTCCGGGTGTGGGGCTGAACATGGTTGCCGGGACGGGGACCACTTGGTCTGGCGGCTACGGCTACGGCTCTAGCAGTTTCGGCGCGGGCTCCTACGGCGGCAGCGGGTACGGGGGTCGGGCGGGCGCACGACCAACGGGCCGCATGGGCGGCAGCGCGGACAGCGTGTTGGCTTACGGCAGGGAGAAAGGCGGTGTCGGCAACGGCAACAGGACAGGCGCGCGGCGTTGGGGCGGCCGGGACGTAGGCGCCGACCCGCTTACAAGCCTGTGGTTTTGACCCGCAGCCCGCGCCATGTATTTTAGAAAATTTCGTGAGTACGGTTTGATGCCGCACTGGGTTGCCATGTGGACATTGACTGCCCTACTGTTGGTCCCTGCCTGTTGTGCTGCCGCATAAATTGTGCGCACGGAGCCGGTTACTTGCCTATGGGTACTGTCTATACTGTGTAGCAATGATGAGGCATACGCCATCATATAATGCAGAACCAAAGAAGTTGGATGTGGGATTATAATGCGAAGAAGTTTACGCTACTCATGACAGCTGCCCCACAACACTTCTTATGAATGCCTTGATTGCAATGCGGCGTCGGTTGATAGTTGGTTATTGAAACCTTAGTGCCATGCGGCGTCTGGGTGATAGTTGGTTGGCGATCAGCGGATCGAGTAGGCCGATGCATGGATGCATGGCGGCATGGGTCGATGTAGTGGTAGGCACTGGTGCAAGTCGCGTGTGCTGGAGCACCAGAGCAAGAGGGTATCTTGGTGGCGGGTCTTGCGGCAGGCACGAAGGCAGACGGACGGGGCCCTGTACTGTGCCGCGGGCCGGTGCACACTTCAGGTGGTGAGGAGCATATGTTTAACAAGCTCCTGGGGCTCTCCGTTCGGGCTCTCCCACATAACAGTGCATGTACACGCAAGTCGAAGTTGTGGCCCTGGTGACCTGGTCGCTGTCCGCAAGTACTGGAACGGGCACAATAGCTCTTCACATCAGCTATGGGCCCGTGACTCGTGTCCGTCAGAGAGCATTTTACTGTTACAGAAGATCGCCCGGCATGAAAGTAGGCACGTGCAATGTCGGCGTGATCCTACGTGCATGCCCGGACGACTACAAGTCAAAACACGAGTCAGGGTATGTGCCGACATGCGATTGCGGCATCGCGGCGTGGACCATATCCAACCAGCACCTGCCGTAACACATCCCACCACCTTGCAATCCGCACACATTGATTGAGTTCTGTACTTTGAGCGGCTTGCCGCCATGTAAGCCACCCCCTCCGCTACTTTCCCCTCTCGCGGCTGCTTTTGTCCGACAGCTCTAGGCCTGGCCTTCATCTTTGCCGTGGCGCCGCTTCTTCCGCTTGCCCTCGCGCCCCTTTCTCCCATCCTCCTCCGCGATCTCCTCCTCCCCTGGCTCCTCCGCACCAGACTCCCGCTTGGGCGTCTCGACTTCCCGCTCATGTGCAGGAGCGGAAGCGCCTGACGTCTTGCCCTGCTCGTCCTTTCGGCTGCGCTTCCGCTGCACTTTCTGCTCGACCTCCTCTTGCGGCTCCTCCTCCCCCGCCACCTCCACCTCCTCCTCCTTCGCGTGCATTGCCTGCCGCTTCGTCCCCACCTCCACACCTGCCTCCGCCTGGGTGCCGCCCACCTCCTGCTTCTGCTCCTGCCGCTGCTGCTGTTGATGCGCCTGCGCCTGCTGCTGCTTCTGTAGCTCCGCCGCCGTCGCGGCGTCCGCGCGCTTCTCCGCCGCCAACAGCGCCTCTAGCTGCTGCAAGGCACCCGCCAGCGCCGGCCGGAACGACTCCACCCGCTCCGCCGGCAGCTTGAGCTCGCGCACAAAGTTGTTGTCGGCCTTACGGATCATGGCTTTGAAGTGCCGCATGTCCTCATCACGCAGCAGCGTCACCACGCGGCCGCTCTTGCCGGCGCGCGCCGTGCGGCCGGCCCTGTGAGCAACGTGTACGAACAGACGCACGCCGGGCAGGGTGTTGAGTCTCCTGCTCTCTTGCTTTCAGCCGAATTCCATTGCCGAACATGTTAAACATGAGTCCAATGCGAAGTGGCAATGGCTGGAGTGAAGCACCGCGGCTCCTCGCGCCGCTAACATTGCCCTGGTCCCGGCCCCCGCAGGGCGCGCGCGCACCTGTGCACGTAGGTTTTGGCATACACGGGCGCGTCATAGTTGATGACGGCTTGCACGCAGTCCACATCCATGCCGCGAGTCATGGCGTCCGAGGCCACCAGCACCTTGGCGTCCCCTACAGAACAACAAGCAACGTGTGACGGAAGTGAATAGTAATGCAGGATAAGGGGAAGTGGGCGGCGGTCAGGGGGCTGTCACTCATAGGTGCGATGCTGGCAACTGCAACAGTCCTGGTGCATCCTGGAACAAATTTGTAGTTACAATTTGTGGAAGCGCCCTTTGTGCTGGGCCCGGCCACTATTACCGCACAATCGACACGACTCTGCCGGACAGAGAGTATCAATGTTTAGCTTGATTAGAAAGGCCAGCGTGTCACGGCACTGCTACGGAATGTGGCGGCACGCCATTCCTGATGCCCCACCCCACCTTTCCGGAAGCGCTCCAGCCCACTCGCTCGCTCCTTTGCCGGCACGTGGCTGGAGTACTCCACCACCTTGCCCGCCAGGTCCCCCACGGCACTCAGCATCAGGTACAGCCTGTGTACGGTACGGCGAACGGGCCGCGCCGAGCAGCACACCGCCACGAGCACACGTAAACACGTGGCACGGTTCCAGCAGGATGGCAGTTTGGAAGCCGGGGTGCGCTTCGCGCCTCTGCGGCGTTCCCAGTACGGTAGTCGCACAGTCGCCCGCTGCCACAGCCCAGAATGAGACCCCAACAGCAGCCCGCCCGCCATCCCCATGCGCCGCGGCGTGCCCCCGGGAGCCGCTCACTTGTGCGTCATCTCCAGCGACGACGTGAACACGATGACGCTCTCGCCCGCCGCACTTGCATCCGCCAGCAGCGCCAGCAGCGCCAGCGGCTTGCGAGCCGCTGAGCACAGCAGCCGGTACTCACTCAGGCTGCGCGGCAGCGAGTAGCGCGCGGCGGCCGCCGCTGCGGCAGCGCCGGCGCCGCCGGCGCCCTGGCCGCCGCCCCTGGCGGCGCCCGCGGACCCGGCGGTGGCCACGTATCGCGGGTGGTGCAGCGCCAAGCGCTGCAGCTTTGCGGGGTCGCGTGTGAGCGTGGCCGACACCACGATCTTCACGACGCGGGGTATGGAGTACGGCAGCGCGGTGCCGGTTGAGGCGCCCGGCCACAGCGCCGCAAAGTGGCCGCCTCCCCCGCCGCCGCCGCCGCTGCTGCCGCTACTGCCGGGGCCGTTACTGCCGCCGGCGGTGTCGTAGCCGTGCTGCGCCAGGACGTGCAGGTGCTGCTGTAGCACGGCGTGCTGTGGCGACAGCTGCGCCAGCACGCGCGGCAGCCATTCCTGGTAGCTCTGCCGCAGCAGGCGGTCCGTCTCGTCCACCACCTGGGAATGGGGAAGTGGGGCAGCAACACAACAACGGCGGCGCAGCGGCACTTTAGCATGCGCCACAAGCCGCAATCGTGCGCATATGACGAACAAAAATGCGGCCATGTGCGTATGTTTCCGTGTCTCCATGCAGGGCCGCTGACTATGGCCACTACCTAAGTGTCGCTACCCACGCGATGCCTGCCTGCCACCATTCGCTTTGCACCTATTGGTCTGCCCCCCAGGACTTCAGTGGTCTTATGAACCCCTCGGATCCTGCTGGTTTGAAACTGATAAGCCCCACCTACCCACCCACCCACCCACCCCGAGGGACCTATTCGTCGGGCTTGCGCATATAACTCACCCACCCCACCCCATCCCACCCCACCCTACAGAGCCACGCACCAGGTAGCGTAAGTGCTCCAATGTGAACCCAGGCGTGCCGCTGAGGTGCGCCATCAGGCGGCCCGGCGTCGCCACCACCACGTCCGCGCCCCCGCCTCCTCCACCTCCGCCTCCACCGCCCGCCCCACTGCCAACACCAATGCCGCCACCGCCACCGTGGGCAGTCCCCGCCATGCCACCGGGGGCGGCCTGGTGCAAGTACTGCTGCAAATGTCGCTGCGAGCCGCCTCCGCCTCCGCCGCCGGCCGCTGTGCCGAGCAGCTGCGCCGCCTCCGCCGCCTCTGAGCTCCGCGCCGCCGCCAGCACCGCCCTCAGCCCCACCGCCTCGCACAGCGGTTGGAACACGTCATACACCTGCACAGCCCATCAGGCCGCCAGGGTGTGGCAATGCGGTCATGGGGCAAGTCAGGGCACGCCTCCTCAACCATGTTTCTGGTACGCCCTTGCCGAGCTCCAGGAACTACCATAGCCGCTTTACACGGCCGCGACAGGCGTTGGCAACTGCGGCCCAACCCAAGCGGCACGCCCCGCCTGCCCCGTGGTAAAGGATACAGCTCCCGGCGGCCAGGGGCCTTCCTCCTCTTCCTTCATGTCTCTGGTTCCCTACTAGGAATGGTGAACCCCCCTCTGATGATGATGGGACTTTGTCGTTAGGCTCGGGCACATAACCCCCACCACCACCCCCACCACCGCCACCACCACCACACACCTGCGCAGCGAGGTCACGTGTGGGCAGCACCACCAGCGCCTGCAGCCGCCCCAAGCTCCTGGAGTGCTTGTGCCTGTGGGTGCACCGCCATGGGAGACAGGCCGCGCTCACAGACTCGCCCCTCACGGCTGACTCCGCGTGTCACCGATACGCCGGTGCCCTCTTCCAAAAACACGTCTGTGCAGCGCGAACTGCCGGCTCCTTAGCCTCAGCCTCGGCCCCTACACGCGGCCGTCCTAACCCGCACCCTGTGCCCTTCTGCCAGCACTGTACAGGCCCCAGGTTGGCCGCTCCTCGCAGCCCCCACCCCCGCCCTTGCACTCCACTCGCGTTACTCACGAGGTGGTGTCAGCGAGCGCGTTAACCACCGGCAGCGCGTACGCCAGCGTCTTGCCGCTGCCTGTGGGCGCAGCCACACACAGGTCGTGTGCGGTGCTGCGGCCGCCCGCCGAGTGCTGCCACACCGCCGCTTGCACCGGGAACAGCTCCGTGAAGCTGAACGCTGCGCCACCAACATGTAAATCGTGGTGAGGAAGCAGAAGGGAGAAGCGTCGACGAGCGTCGTGGAGCGGAATGCGCAGGCAGGCGGAGCGTCCACGCGGAGCGTCCCCAACATCGGTTTGCATTTTGTGGGTGGTTGAAAATGGTGCATGCACCTAAGAAGCCCCGAAGGAAGCTGCCTCAGCCCGATATCCGCGACCCATGGAGTGCAGAAGGGGTGGTTAACTGCAAAGATAGAGGCGGGACTGTGTCCGGCGCGACGGCTTGGCGACGTGTTTGTTGGTGACCGTGTGTTTGACTGATGGAGGCCCCGCCCCCTCCTACCTTTGAGGAGTACCGGCACCAGCCGCTGGTCCATGCCTAGCACCCCTTCGATGGGCACTCCCGTCCCAGACTCGATGGTTATGGGAACGCGCATCCAAGGCAGCACTGGGCCGGCCTTGACAGCTGCAGCCGTGCTGCGCCCGCCTGCCGTGCCGGCACTCGCGGCACCGTGCGACGCGTCCTGCGTACTAGCCATGCCTCTAATAGCACTAAAAGACAGAGTTCTGCGTATGAGCCTTGCGGAGCGTCGCGAAAATGCTAGAGCATGTGTCACACTCCCCGACTTTAGGCCTACTCCAAACTAGACATCACCATCATGTCCTAACATTTGTGCATTGACTCAGCAACACCGCAAAACATGTGCGCCGCCCTCCAGATTTTACGGCCAATCTGGCCCATTCCTGAGCCGACCAAGTAGTCAAGGGCTGCTGCGCCGTCGGCTCAGTCATACACCCCTATAAACAACTCACTACGTTGCTGATTCTTCCCCACTCCAACCCAGTAGGTGCTCTCCGTGACAGAACGGTCTTTGAACTTCTTGTGCTCGCACCGTAGCGGAATCCCACTCGCGCACCCCACTTAGCTATAGATCAAGTGCCCTACACCAGCTTTAAGCCGGTAAGAGGGCCTCGCGTGCGCGCGGCCGAAGAACCCTGGCTGCTTGCGATTCGTGAGAGGTCTCTGCAACAGGAGGCCGCGTTCTCAGGCCTTGCCCGCATCTGCCTGGCTGTGGCATCTTGACAGCTCGCTCATAGACCTGAATGGGGCGTCTTCTAGGAAGAGTCACGCGGTCACGCCGAAGGCCGGAATCGACCTGGCTTCTGCCACGTTGGCCTCGCTGCCTTCAGCTTGGCTGCTGGCCGCGATACCAAACTAACGAGCACCTCCTGTGTTGCTGTCTACGCGCAGGAGATCTTCGAAAGGGCCTGAAGCTTTGCTCACCGGAAAGCGCGCATGTCTTTCAACGCGGTCCTCCTCGCCACAGCAAACGTGGCTACTACCACCAGTCCTTGGGACTCACGCAGCACAACGTGACCGCTGCCGGGCTGCTAGCAGACAGCAGTCGCTACTTCTCCTGCCGCGGCCCTTACTTAACTCGCTCTCTTCACGCGATCTAGCTATCTTAGACTTAAGAACTATAGATCTCTTGCATAATGTCGATGCGCAACAACAAGCGCCGCGCTCTGGCAAGCGCTGGCGCCGCCAGCAAGCAATCTGCGGTGGCCGACGCCGTCCTGGACGTGGTGAGTCGCGCGCTGTTCGCCATGTGCCGCTGGAAAATGGTTGGTGTATTTGCATATTATGAATTGATGTACGCGCATAAAGCGCCGGTCGTGTCGGTTGCGGCCGCCGACTTTTCTACTTCTCTTCGACGCCACTCGCTGCACAAGTGGCGAGCCGGTCACCGTGCGCAGCCATGCCAACCGCTCACCACCTCGCCCCTCAACACTGCCGACTACTTGCAGGCCAACCGCAAGGGCGTCCGCTGCTGCGTAGAGTGCGGGGCGACGTCCACTCCGCAGTGGCGTGAAGGCCCGATGGGTACGTGAAGGGCTGCTGGCTCTTCCAGCCCACCCTTGCCAGCGGACGGTCACTGTCACTTTTTTTCGTCTGAGTCGGATAAATGTATGAATTTGGCTAATAGTATCCTTTGTTTTGACTCCCACAGGCCCCAAGACGCTGTGCAACGCCTGTGGCGTGCGCCGCCAGCGCCTCATCCGCAAGCAGCAGGCCGCTGTCGCTGGCGTCACGCCCACCGCGCCTGTCGCCGCCGTGCAGGCTCGCCGCCGTCTGGCCACCCGCCGCCGCCCCGGCGCCTCTGCCTCGCTCATCGCCGACGAGGATGTCTTTGCGCCCGCGGGCGCCGGCTCCGTGTCGGAGCAGTCGAGCGACGAGGCGGAGATGACGGTGATGGGCTGGCGCACAACGGCGGCGGAGGTGCCCCGGCCGCAGCGCGGGCAGCACTCGGCTGCCACCGGCACCGACGTTGAGGACAGCTGCAACGAAGAGGAGACGGCCGCCTACGACCTGCTCTTCTTCGCCGGCTTTGACTGCGGCGACTATGGCTACTCGGCGCCGTCCGGGCCCAGCCACGGCCACAACACACGCCGCCAAGCCGCGCCGCAGCGCCGCTCGGACGACTTCTATTATTACGAGGAGCAGGACCACGAGGGCGAGCACGGGGTGGCCGCCGGAGAGCATGAGCGGCTGCCCATGTCGGCTCCGGCGCTGCAGCAGGTGTCGTCCATCAAGCGCCGGCGCGTGCTGGCGGCCCCGCCCAAAGTGCACATCCGCCCCGGCCGGTCCGCGATGACGAGCTTCCCGTCTTCCTCGGCCGAGCACGAGGCAGCGGCTGTACCGGCCGTGAGCAACATGAGCAGCCTGCCGGCGGCCGCGGGGCCTGCGCCTGCATCGTCCTCAGACGCCGCAACGGCGGAGTTGCTGCCGGCGGCGCCGGCGGTGCTACCGTCCTCTGCCATGCTGGCGCTGCAGCTGCCGCTGCTGCCGCTCGCGCTTCCGGCGCTGTCGCTTCCGGGGGCGGTTGTGGCGGGCGGCGCAAGCCCGGCGGACCTGGAGATGATTGCCGCACTGCACGCCGAGTTCCAGCGTGCCTGCATGCAGATGCAGCAGGCTGTGGCTGCGGCGGAGGCGGTCGGCGCGGTAGCGGCAGAGCGGCGCGACGCCGCGGACGCGGCGCATGCTGTCGCCGCTGTGGCGTCGCAGCGCCTGGCGGACGGCGCTAAGGTCGTGGCGGCCCTGCCGGAGGTGCGTGACGTGCTCGCGGAGCTGCACACCGGCCCAGTCGCCATGGCCGTTGCGCCGCCCCTGTAAGCTACAGGCTGCGGAGTGGAGCCTGGAGCTGTTGAGGGCGGTTTCTTCTACCGATTGTAGTATTGGCTGAGGCTTTTGGCTTGGTTGAGATGCTTGAGGGGAGGGGGAAAGGCGCGGTGGCCAACACGCACGCATGTACACCTAAGTGTGCTTACGGAGTGAGGCTCCGTCGTCGCGGAGCAAGCGTGCTTTTGCAGGGCTGGCTGCTGATTTTGTTTGTTTACGGTACAACGATGTGCGAGGATGAAAGTTTGATAGCGCTTCGCGGTGCCATGGCGGTGCATGTGCGGCTTTCATGAAGGCGCCAGTATGGACGCCTGATAGGAAGAGATGCGTTGTGGTGGCTGGCGGCGTGTCGTTTGCTGTGCGCACCCGCTTCGCACGGATTCTGCCCAGCGCGCACTTCTTAATCGGGCCTGTGCACTGCACCCCCTGTGTCACCACTGTTAGTGTTGCCAGGCAGTGGGAGGCAACGCCTCGTTTGGTCGTATGCATTTCCGCCGAAGCACGAGGTGCAAGTGAGGAAAGAGAGATGGGGGCGTCGGTTGCGATGCGTCTTCAAAAGCCGCGCGTCGTGCGTGAGGCTTGTGCGTGGCGGCTAAAGGGTCAATTGCGGAGCGCCGCTGAAGCACGAGTGGTTTGCTGGTGACGGACCTTGCGACTGACTATCACGAAGCGCCGCGAGTCGCTGTTTTGGTAGCGGCGCCCGGAGTGGGGCGGGTACTCGCCATCCTGCGCGCTGGTCTGGGGGGCGCCCTGCACACCCAGTATGTCGTCGCTAGGGTGGGGCCCCTGCGGCAGCGTGAACGTGGTGGAGTCAGAGCTTTGCGGGAACCGGCGGCGGGCGAGGACTGCGTGTACCGCTGGATCGTGCCTGACACCGCCGGGCCGGCAACGTGAGCACAAATGTTTTGTTTTTATTGTAGGCATGGAAATGCGGTGGTCATGATTTGTGGTGTCGGGCGGGTTGCAGTGAGCACACTTGCACACAACAGTCGTGAGTGCACGGATTTCGGCACACAGATCAGGCGGCGTGACGCAGGGGGTCAATTACCTCCAGAGGAAGACAGAGGCCCCGCGTGGGTTGCGTGGGTGCGCGGCTAGGAAGGCAATACAGATGCGAATGGCACACTAGGAGTGCCGCATGTGGTACCCTTTCCCACTCCGCCCAGCGCACCAGCTCGCCACTCGATGGCCTGATTGTATGAGTATGTCGTGTGCTTGCACGGTCCAGCCTCCCTGGCGGTATGGCTGACTTAGGCATGCGCGCCCCGGATTGTGGGGGCGGGCACGCAAAGCATCCCTCAACTTGGCATGTACTTTATTTAGCGGGAGTGGCATGGTAGCTTTCTTGGCGAATATTTGTTCGGCTAAATGCGTTACTTGGTAAGGTAGATTGTGACTTGGTAGTGGGGCTCAATTGGCAGTCCAAACACACGACGGCCATTCGCACATTGTTGGGGCAGGGCATGCGCTCCCAGCTCGAAGCGCGCACGTTGCGTGCTGACACGGTGGCCAAAGTCACCGGAAGGCGAGCGGTGCCCCCGCACTTACCCCGACAGCACCATCCTTCCAAGAATTGTTGAGGGTTAGCGGTCGCGTTAGAGGCGCGGTTTCATTGGTTGCAGGGTGGGTGCTAGCGTCGGGCATGATACGAAGAGGAGAGAGCGGCATGGGCGCCGCCCCGAGAGCATGGTTGTGGGGCGTAGGCAGCAGATAAGGAGTGGTGATGAATGATGCGGACGAGGAGAAGAACCTGACGCGAGAGGCTGACCCCGGAGCGACGAGACCATAGGAGCATTACGGGAGCGAGGTGCGCAAGAGAGTGTGGCGCGGCGGGTGCCAGGGCGCTCGGGAGCGCCCGCACCCAATAGGGGTGGCGGGTGTTGCGAGCTGACGCATGCGGGTACGTAGTGGGTGCTAGTTGACAAAGGTCCCCATTTTGAGGGCAGTTTCAGGGTGTTCTTTCTTTTTGTTGCGCTGATTTTAGACTTGATCGTGGGTGTGTTATCATGGTACGTACCATTGCCCTGGGCTGCGGAAGTAGCTGTATTCGTCCTGGATTTGAATGGCGACCCGATTTGAGGAGCCAATGGGAGTAACGGTCACGTCAATAAGGCTCCTGAGGGTCAGGTTGCTTTTGCTAGCCTCTCTAGCACTCCGCTGTAACCCGGTAGAAAGAGCTTGCATTGACGCTCACTCGAATGAGTTCAAGCGACTTGCGAAGATGACAAACAGCGCTGACACTGGCCTTGACAATCAGAGAATGCAGCGCCGCAGCTGAAAGATCGGGCGACGCCGTGCCAGTGGGCCGGAATGCGAGAAGCGAGAATGCGGTGGAGTGCCGAGCAGTTGTGCAACGCTGCTGTGGTACTTAAGCACAGGCTGAGAATGGGGTATCCGGCATGAGATACCGGTATGACGCGCTGCTAGCTCTTGACCTGGGTGCACCGTGCACAGTGCACGCCGCTAATGACAGATTGCAAATTCTGATTCGTGGGTGGAAGACCGCGGAGTGTGGGCACCAGCGTGGGCACCCTGGTGGGCACCGTGCGGCAACACGTACGGCATCGGCACGCTGCAGGCCCGATGTTGCCGATGCCTCTGCGCGGTTGCATTCCAAACCTGACTTACTAACCTTAGTTTAGCAACCTATATCATCCATTCCAACTTCGACTTGTTGACCGAGCTGACCGACGAGCTGCATGCCGCCTTTCTCCAGCGTCAGCGCGCTCTCTGCGCATTCCCGCTGGAGCTAGGATAAGTCTTACGCTAGTCATAGCGCTATGGAGAGAGACGACGACGGGGGGTCCTCCAGGACTTCAGGGACCGCGTCGAGCGCAGGGCCCGGCTCTCAAACCTCGTCGCAGCGCAGCGACGCCAAGTTTCTCAAACTGCGCGAGAGGTAGGCGTGAGCTGGGAGCGCGAAATGGCATGCGAAGTTGGAACGAACAACAAGAATTGCGCCTGGCCTTCGTCTGATAAGGAGGCTCTGCAGACCGTAGCGCGAGGCCACACAGCAATGGAGTTGTGTGGCGGCTTTTATAAGGCTGCCTGCGCGAGCGTTTTAGTGCAAGCCCGCGGAAGAGAGACCAAGTCCATCGTCTCCTTGGTGCCCCGGGTTCGCCCTGGACATGGACCGCAGCCATTGAACATTAGGGATTTGACAGCGCTGACCAATAACCCAATGAGCACATGAACTTCTCGACAAGAGGGACACGCGTACTTTTGCGCTTCCGGCTCTCTGGCTGGTCGCCAACCAGTCGCCACAATAGCATAATCGCATCGTATCAGTTAGCGGCTTTCCGGCAGGCACAGCTTGACCGGTGCCCTGCCCGCTGGCCGTCCGGACCCGTCGCCCCCGCCACGCACGCACGTGTCCCAGCAGGCAGTTTGAAACTTCCTGTGGGCCAATTGCACATGCCCCGTTTAGGACATAGAGCCTTCCTCGCGGTGCTCAGGTCTGGGATGTCCAGGACTGCTCAATCAGTGTTTTGTACGGCTTGGCGTTGTGAGGCGCACCGTGTAGTGCGGGTACCTCACTGAGCCTTTTCCCTGGCGCCACCTGTTCACACTTCCCAGGAACTCTTCTGAGCGCGATGAGGTGGACCTGTTGGAGCAGAGGAAAACCCTGCAGGAGGGAATCTTCCAATGTGAGCTGGCTTGGGGGCAGGGTCCTGGGTCTTGGGCCGGGTGCATGCGCAGTGCCGGCCCCGACATCCCCGCAAAGGGCATATCACGCAATCATATGCCTGTCGCTGCTGCTCGGCTTGCACCCAAAACCCGCCCAGGCATGTACACGCTGGTACGCCAGGTGGCACTTAGCAGCTGGAAGTTCGCGCTCATAAAGATTGTGCTGGAGGGGCTGGTGAGTGGATATGGATTGTGGGTGTTGTCGACACGCTCTTAGGCAGAACTGTGTTGTGCAGCGCAATTGAATGTGGGGCTGAGCCCCTGAGGTAGGCGAGTCCGGCGAATCCGAGGCAGTAGTGCTCGCGCAATGCAGCTGCAGGCTGGTTCACTCATAGGGGCTGCGAGGAGGGAGAACAGCAGCGTGTGGCGCTGGTGGCGACCAAAGCATTCCACATGCATGCCCACGCGCGTATGCCCGTATTGTACCACATTTTCTGATGAAGACGGACCCTGCCTCGCTCCGCCGCTCACGCGCACTTTTTGCAACCCACAGTGTAGCCTAATCGTCGTTTTCAACCCCAGTATGCGCGCGTGGAAGATCGACACGAACAACCCAGGCAAGTGGGCCGAGATCGTGGGAGGGACGCCGGGCGCGAGGGGGCAAAGGAGGGAGCGAGGCGGCGAGGGAGGGAGCGGGCGAGGGAGGGAGGGAGCGATGAAAGGAGGGAGGGAGGGAGGGAAGGAGGGCAACGACCCCGCAATATCCGATGCGCCTGTCAGCCCATCGCACCATCCGTCCTGCCAATCTATTTCCGTCTCACCACTCAGCCGATTTAAAGATGGTCTTGCCGGCGAGGGATGGCTGAACTCAGGTTGAGTGCACGTCGGCGGCCAGCACAGCTACTGAGATTGACCATGTCACGTTACCGTTGTGCGCAGTGTGGCAGGTCATCCGGTGGACGGTGTGGCGTTCTCCGATCATGAGACTTTACGGTAATTGAGGTTGCTGATGAGCCACATCAGGCTGACAAGAAGTCTGATGAGTGTAACCTCACCGGCGTGTCCGGTCGTACGGCCAGAACAGCCACGCTGCTGCATTTTTGTCACCTGCTCGCACGCCCGCTACCACCAAACCTGTATCAAAGACTTTACTCGCCTCGATACGCCCGGATGTGCCCCTTCGCACGCTGCTCACAGGCTATGACACCTACATCTTGGTTCTGTACATTATGGTTGCAGGTGGGAAGTTCCGCAATCGATCTAGAAATGCCAATCCTGCTGGAGCAAACGGCAACCGCAGCTTTTGCACTGATCTGTTAGTATCCCTACGCTTCTACCGTATTCCTCTTGGCCCGTCGCAGCCGTATTTGTGGCCCTGATGGGGCTGGTGTGGCTGACGCTGGCGATGCGCCGGCAGGAGCACTCCAAATGGCTCAAGACCTTCGCGACCGCGCTTCATGTCCTGTTCGATGGTGGGTGGGTGCGTTTGACGCGTGCGGGGATGGCCGAGTGTAGCAGGTGCAGCTTCGTTGCCACGCTGAGTCGCCCTTGGCATGGGCCTATTGACACAGCACCCGACCAGCGGCGTCAACTGCGTCATACGCCGCTCGTATCGATTGCCTAAGGTTCCTTTGGTCGTTGCCTTGAAATAACGCTCACAACCTCTCTCCCGCCTGCCCTTCGCTGTTCACTTGCACTTGCCCACCAGTCATGTTCATCCAGTTGTACATCTCGTTCTTTGACTACTTTGTGTTTGCGGCCAACTGCAACTTCACCAGTCCCGTCAAGGTACGCGGCGCAGCTTGTCTACGTCATGGCCTGTACTGTTGTGACGACCCTGACACTACTGCGCCAACTGTCGGTGCACACATCCTTCCCATGGTATGCTTGCACCTGACGGCGCTTGCCTCGTTTAACTCCCTGCGCAGAATCACGTGTACTTCACGGATGTCAGTAAGTAGGGGCGTTGGGTCAGCTGTGCCCTGTCAGGATCAGCTGCGGAATACCCTGGCAGCACTGCTGCACCGCACGCATACGGCACCCAATGTGCCAATCTCTGCCCCCCCTTCCTCAACTAATCATGATTGCAACCCCACCCGCCATGCCTGTAACTCCGTCCCGCGCCTTAAACCCAGTGTGCTTGGCGATGCCGCACATCCTGCACTTGAGCGTGGCGGGGGTCACCGCGTTCCTGTTCTTCGCCATCACAGCCTTCATGTGAGTTGGCAAACGGGGGGCATGGGTGCCCTTTAAGTACCGTATCCATACTTGGGCTGTGTGCTCCGTGCTTGTGATACGGTATGGCAGAGATCGCGCCCACCCGGGGCCCCTTCCCTCAGGTGCTCCCCGCTCTTGCTGTGGAGACCTGTCTCTCATCTAAACCCCTTCCTGCTCCATCCATCAGGGTCATCGCCTCGTCAGACCTCAACCCTGTATCGCGTGGGTACTTAGCCTCGCCCGCTGCTGTCACGCGACTGAAGATCCTGTGCGCAAAAGCCATCTACGTCGTAAGTCTGCACACCGCTGTTGCCGTAGTTTATGCAACCCCGCCCCATTCGACAGGCGGGCCTGAACGCAAGCAAGGGCACTGACACGTGTGCGTGTCGCTGCCCTGCCGCCCGCAGATTGTGGCTGACGATATGCAGAGCTGGCCCAAACCCCAGGCCATTATCATCCTCCTCAGCGTCCTCCTCATCTGGTGGTGGAACTTCCGAAGGGTGGGTGCGGTGGCGGGTTCGTTTGCGGCGTTGCGCTCTCAGGTGGTAAAGGGCCGCGGGCTTTTGGGTTGCGGAACTTGTATCCGCCGCTCAGAGTTGGACCGTGAGCACCCGCCGAGGTAGGCTTGAGAGGAGGCACGCGCTTACTTCGTTTAGTCGCGTCGCTGCACTCCCGCGGAGCTGCTCGTGTTCGTACATGGCACGTGACACTCTCAGAGGGCGCATCAGGGAGTATCTGGGTTAGTCATGTTCACCTGCGGCTTCTCCCATGCAAGACTTGTTCCCAGCACTTGCTGGAACACGCTCTCATCCCATGACGACCAACTGCCTGCAGTTGCCCTTCTACCGACCGGTCGTCAACGTGGTGTGGTGTTCCATGTGGTCGGGCATCCTGTACGTGGCTGTCCTGCTCGCTGTGGTGGAGTTCAAGAGCGGCGTCAAGACCATTGAGTATCGCACCGACATGACGATGGTGGGTGATGAACAGGCGCCGCTGCATGCATCCAACCCACGCCGGCACGTGTGCATCCAACCCACGCCGGCAACCCGTTGGAGCTTGAATCATTTGCTCACCTCTTAGCGCCCTCTCCCTTCCACGGTGTTAATGCTGTCGGCTAGAGTTCTAGTCCACACTCCGCAGCCTCCAATTCCGCTTCCCCACCTGTGCCCGCACATGTGCAGAATGTGCTGTACGGCATCTTCCCGGTCATCGTGGGAAGCTGGTTTGTGTGCGCCGCACACAACTGGTGGGTGATGCGAGCCTCCAACAAGTTCAAGAACCTACCGCCGGGCGTCAAGCTGAGTCGCGTGCATAAGGTAGACGACCCGCAAGAGGTGGAGGTGCTCAGTCGCGTCATGCGCAAGTTCGACATCGACGGCGTGGTGGACGAGGAGACGGGGGCGCTGGGTGAGACGGTCATCAAGGCCGGGCTGCAGGCAATGCCCAACTCGCCATTCCTCTACATCCTGTGAGTCTTACTGGGTGGTGGTTCGATCGCGCTGGCGGTCTGCTGACCGAAGGAGCGGGAACGTCCTGACGCGTTTCTTAACAATCATACGCTTACTTGCGTTGGTACGGGCACGTGCCATATCGTGACTTATTAGTCGGCGCACTGGCGCACTGCGCGCTGCTCACCACCACACATGCACCCCAAGTAACCCCTTGTTGTTGCGTTTGGAATAAACTAAACCCAACTGCCCCACAGCTATGCGAACTTCCTGCTGGAAGTGAAGAAGGACGGCCCCGCCAGCCGCACACAGCTGCAACTAGCCGCCAAACACGGGCCCAGCTTCATTGAGCGATACCAGGTAGGTGCTCGTACGTGTGTGTTGTGTGCGATGCGGCGTGCGTGGCATCTTCTCATTCATGCACCTGCGGCTCGTACGTCCCGCATGCAGCGGTTGCTTGTGGCGCGCCTATGCCGCGCTAGCACGCTGCCCAGCCACACACCTTGAGCCGTTCTTACGCGCATCTTGTTCTCAAATGTGGTTTACACGCTTTGCGCCGCACACACAGATCTTCTGCACGGGCGAGGCCAGCAAGAAGCTCAAGGATAGCCAGGATGGCGGCATGGACTTGCAGGCCTACATCGAGTTCAGGCGCAACTTCAGGTGCGGGCGTGTGTGCGTGCGCGTGCGATGTGTGTAGCGAACGCACTAAAAAGCAAAGAGGACCAAAACCGTGCGCGCACATGTGACGGGGGCGGGCACTTTAACCAGTTGTCGCTGGTCCTTACCGTCCCAAACTGTGTGTGACCTCTCTACCCGTTCGCCGCTCTCTCCTTCTGCTGGCCACAGGGCGGTGGTGCGTGTACACAAGGAAGTGCTGCTGCTACAGGCGGAGCTGTGGGGGCTGCTGGCCAAGTCGTCCGTCAAGGTGCGCGAAGTGGACAAAGCATTTGACGAGCTGGAGGCCGGCACACAGCGCGCGCACCAGGTGTACAAGAGGTGAGGGCTTATGCTCGAGCGGTGTTGGGTTTGCGGCGGGTTTCCTTACTTGTCTGAAGGATGTATGTGGGGATGCGTGTGCGGGCTGCCGACATTGCCGCCAGCAAGCTGCGGGATTGCAAGGCGGGATAGTGCGGCACTGAGTTAGAGCAAACACAAGTCATGCATCCTCATGCGGGCATGCCCTACCCCGGATGACGCACGTCAGCCGCCGCCCGCCGAATCAACCGGCATGTGCGTACGTGCGCGCGTTACTTGTGGCCTCTCGAGCTCTTTTGCCTGACTGGCCGGCTCTCCTCACAGGGTGCTGGAGCGCTACCCAACCAACGGCAAACTGCTGCGTGTGTACGGCAAGTTCCTGGAGGATGTGAAGCACGACCCCGTGGCAGCCACCCGTGCCTTCGCCGAGGCCTCGCGCAACGGCGGCGGCGACGCCATCATGAACCTGGACCTGAGCGCGGTGCAGGGCAACCCCAGCAAGCCCGACTTCCTGACGTCCATGTCCATGGAGGATGACGCCGTGATTGTGATCAACGCGGAGGGCACCATCATGATGTGCAGCCAGGTGCGTGCGTGCGTGCGTGCGTGCGTGCGGCCTTACTACAGCACTGCTCGGTGTTACTTGCCTGCGCCTCTTGCACTGCTGTCCTGCTAGTCCGGCTCTGTCCTGCTCATGGGTATACTAAACCTACCATTTGACACGCACGCCTGTCCGCACGCACACAGGCGGTGTCGCGCGTGTTTGGCTACGGCAAGGGCGAGCTGGAGGGCAGCAACGTGTCAGTGCTGATGCCGCCGCCCTTCAGCCAGCGCCACGCCTCCTACCTACAGCGCTACGCGGGTGGTGGAGAGCCGCGCATCCTGGACAGCGTGCGCGAGGTCATCGCGCTGCACAAGGTGCGTTGTTTTGGCTGGCTCGTGCACCACTGGCTTGGCGACTGCGTGCGCTGCTGCTGCTGTGCGTGCGCGTGCGTGCGTGCGCTGTTATAGTTGGACTCAGTAGCGCTATGTGTGAAGGGGCGGGCACGAAGCAACTGGGAGTTCGCTGGATGCTCAACTGTGAAGCTTCCTCCGGTCGGAATGGTGCCGTTACGTGCTTGCCTTCCGTAATCGAAAACCGCAGGAGCGCTACGTCATGCCCATGTCGCTTTGCGTGACCAAGATGAGTGGTACCGGTACCGACAGGTGAGGCGGCAGTGCCTGCGGCAGGGACCTACCTAGATAGGCGCTACTACCGTAATGTGTGTCCGTCCGGCATTGGCCGACTGCCTCCATGCCATGCACACGAGTACACGCATGGCCATGTATGAGGCACGCACCGACCTTCACCCGCCCTGCACCCGCATCGACCTCCACCCGCCTTGCACCCGCACCCGCAGTGTGTTCCTGGGCGTGGTCCGGCCCATGGCGAGCAGCACGCGCAACGTGCGGTGCTGGGTGGCGCCCTCGGGCGTCATCTTGTGCGGCGACCAGCAGTTCGCAAGCATGATCGGCGTCACGGAGGGCGAGGTGGTGAGTGGCGGCGGCGGGGGTGCGTGCTGGTGGCTGCATTTACTGATACGCGCCGATACCGAGCAGGGCAGGACAGGCTCCAGCGGCACTGCACCCGTGACACCCGCCGCGCACGCGTGTACATGCTTATAGCGTACCAAGCGTCTGCACCTTCTGGCCTGCCCAGCTCACCTCGCGCTAGACTGGTTTGGTCAGGTCCTGATTGGGTTGAGTGACAAAACCCTCCCCCTTCCCCAACCCACCTACACCCCCCCCCCACCACCACCACCACCACCACCACCACCCCACTACCACCACCTCCACCCCACCACCACCACCTCCAACCCCCCAACCACCAGGTGGGCCGCACGCTGCTGTCTCTGGCCGCCAGCCCGCCCTCCGACATCGAGCTGCTGCTTGAGCGCTGCCGCGACGCCACCGCGTCCGAGCTCGAGTCCCGCACCATGACTGCCAGGTGTGTGTTTGTGTGTGTGTGGGAGGGGGGGTTGTTAATACCAGCCCAAACTAAACCGGAGGGGATGGGGGTCCTGCCATTGAAGATATAAGCCTTGGCGGCACGGAAGCCCCTGAACGACCGCAGTAATACTCATCCTTAAATGCCCCTTTCGCCCGCCTCGTTCGTCCCATCCACGCGCAGCCTGCTGTTGGCGCACCGCTACCTGGACCCCGTGCCCGTGGACGTCACCCTCGGCATGGCGGGTGAGGCAGCAGTGAACACACACACACACACACACACACACACACACACACACACACACACACACACACACGTGCACCAGTGGCGCTGTTGCTTGGGGGGGCGGGGGGCGGCATGATGCCCGCTTGGTCATGACAGCGCAACGTCCTTCAGGTTGCTGGCTCGCACCCTATTAGCACGGCATTCCACGCTCGTGCTCCTTGTTACCATGTGCACGTTTCGCCCCACTCATCTTTCCGTCCCCACCCGCCCGCCTCATTTGCCAGGCACGGACAACCAGCGCATTTACGTGCTCACGTGCAACCGCACCGACGGCGAGGAGGGCAACATGATTGTGGTGGACACACACATGCGCATGCGGTTTTGCTCGGCAGGCGTGTCCACACTGCTCGGTTTCCCCATGCGCAAGTTGGCCACCATGAAGCTGGACCAGCTGCTGCCGGCGCCGTACAACACACTGCATGCCAAGTGGCTCAAGGTGTGTATGTGAAGAGGCCTGGGGGGTTAGGGTTGTGAAGCGGGGCAATAGGGTCGCTGCAAACACGTGTGTGCCCTGGCACGCTGCAACCCCGCACGCACGAAGCATGCACACATGGGTGGCAATCGTTATGTTAGCCTTTGCACCTATGGATCTGGTCCGGCACACGGTACTCAGCACCCAGTCTTGATTAGTTCGTGTCCTCTCACGTTCCGCTCAAAACCGCCTGCAGGACCCGCCCGTGACGCCCGCCATCACCAGCTGCCGCTCGGGCCGGGTGGTGCACCTTGTTAACGAGAACGGCAACCAGGTGCCTGTGCGAATCAAGGTCCGCAGCACCACCGGCGGCCAGCAGCAGGACGGCATGTCGCTGTATGTGGTGTCGGTGAGTGGCCGGGCGCCAGCGGTGGGCAGTGGCGGGGAGGGGTGTTGTTGTACATGTCAGCCCAAGCTAAACCAAACCGAGCTAAGACGAGTGGAGCACAGGTAGAGGGGGCATAGGGGGGGAATGGTGGCGGGCAGTGGCGGGGGCGTTGGCGGTCAGAGCCTCAGAGGCAGGTCTTGTGCCCTTGATGTCCGGGGCATGGAGCAAGGAGGTATCGGTGCACACCAACCGACCCACGCAGCATCAATGATTCGCGTTGTGAACATTTCCTTCACTACAGATCGACAAGGTGCCGGCGGATGAGCTGTACGACGAGAAGCGGTTGGTGGTTACGACCAGCTTTGACGGCCGCGTGCTGGAGGTGAACCGGCCCGAGGCGGAGCTCTTCGACTTCCGGGCTGGCGAGCTGCTGGGCCACAGCCTGCATGACTTCGTGGACGTGTTTACCGAGGTGGGCAGGGCAGGGGAGGAGGGATAGAATGGGAAAGAGAAAGGCAGCGGTGGGCAGGGAAGGGAAGCGAAGGGAAGGGCAGGACACGGCATGGGGCAGGACGGGGAAGGGAAGGGAAGAGCAGGGGCTGTTGAGGTTGCCGTGGGCACGGGCGGAGTCTGCATGCGCGGCGAGGAGAGCTTGGTTTGGGACTGGGGGACACGCTTTCTCTCGCTGGTTGGTTGGATGGTGTGGACTACGGCATTGGCGGCTTCACGAGTGACCGCACCCGCACCCGCACCGCGTTACTTGTTCCTCTGTTCGGTATCCCTGTACGGCACCTGCAGTGGCGTGACCGCAACGGCGCCGACCAGATGCAGCTGTTCATCATGGCGCTGCTGGAGAAGGAGAAGGAGACGCCAGGTATGTGTGCGTGTGGGCACCGTGTGCGGGGCTGTGGTGCAGAGGCATCAGCTAAGGGTGCGAGGCGTGCGGCGGAGGGTCATGTACGTGGCATGACGTTGGAAGGGGTGGGAGTGCACGGGTGTACCGCTGATTATGTTATGACCTGGCATGCATCCAGCGTGTGCCCACACATGATATGCATCGACCGTAGGGAGGCGAAACCCGTGCATATGACTGTGTATGTGTGCTTGTGTGCTTGCGCTTCTGTGCACACAGGCTCTTCCTGGCGTGTGCGTGTCCAGGCGCCGCCCACTGAGGCCGCGCCGCACCTGCCCGCGATCAACGGCGCCCAGATGCCCGGGGCCAAAGGCGCCAAACGCGTCTCCCGCTCCGCCTGCCTCCAGGTGCGTGCGTCCGTCGCGCGCACAGCGGGCGCCCATCAGGCAACCACTAAGCTTGCAGTGCACATGATGAGCATCTCAATCCTGCCATACCTACCGCAAAACCACGTTACCCTACCTTTCCGCTTGTGTTTTCCTACCACACACACACACACATGCAATCTTGTCGTTTCCCTTGTACAAACACACGCGCGTGCGCAGGTGGAGCTGGATGAGAGCGAGGTGTTGGACGAGGACGGCAAGCCCGTGCTGGACGAGTTCGGGCAGCTCGCCATCCGGCTGCGAGTCACGTTGTGGCGGCGCGATCTGCTGGCCGGTGTGGTCGAGATGGACGAGCAGATGGTGATCAAGAAAGCCAACATCATGGCTGGGCTCATTGTGGGCCTGCCTTCCTCCATCCTGGGAAAGAAGCCGCTGCAGAAGTGAGTGCAGGGGGCAAGGCAGGGGGGGAGCGGTGTGTGGTTTGGGTAAGGGGCTTGCGGCGCTTGTGCGCGATCGCTGCGGGTAATGGCGCTGGTGGTGCTGGCTGAACGGCGCGTGTGCATGGGACGGGCTGTCTGGATCGCTTGTGATGCTTGCTGCCAGCAGCCAGCTTCACCATCGATGGCAACTGAGACCTGTATGCATACGATTCACTGAAATGCGCTTGTGTGCCCGCAGGTTCATTGACGGCGTGGACGCCAACACCACGTGGACCCAGCTGGTGGAGAAGCACTCCAAGGGCCACAGCAAGAAGCGCTCTGCGCTCAAGGGTGCCGCGGACCAAGGCACCGTCAGCCCCCAAATGGCCTTCATTGGGCCGCACCCCGACACCGGTGCGCGCGGCAGATAGACTTGTGTCTTGCAGTCTTTTGTGTGTTGCTGGATGGCCTCCTTGTGCGTACCTGGCCTGCGGTCAGTGCGTCGTCAGGTCGCATGGTTGGGTGCGGATTGCCGGACTGCTGCTTCTCATCACCAGACACGTGCGCCGTGGGTCCGCGCCGCATACCGCCCGAGTCCCACGAATGCTGCAACTTGCTGACTTGTGTTGGTGACGCGCTGCCCCTGTTGACCTGCACATCACGCACGCAGGCAACATGCGCATCTTCCTTCAGGGCGTGTCGGCTCTGGCGCCCGGCGGCCGCCCCCGCGTGACAATCACGGTGCACCCGGATGTGACATTCGCCGCCGCGCACGCTGACCTGATGCGCGTGCTGAAGCTCGACCAGCTGCTGGCACAGGCGTCTCAGGTGTGTGCGCACACACACACACACACACACACTCTCTCTCTCTCGCACACACCGCCGTCTGGATGGGCGGGCTTCGTTTTGCTGTTTTAACACACACGCGCGCGCACACACACACACACACACACACACACACACCGAGATCAGCAGGCGGGCTATTGAGGCTAGGAGTCCCCGGGAATGTTGTGGGTCAGCATCGGTTTGCACCCTTGGGAGCGTGTGGACACTAATCCCCAACCAAGGTTAGGTAGATGGGCGTAACGGGTTTTAGGGTTAGTGTGGTCTCGGCTCGGCAGGTTGGCCAACTGTGGTAGGTACGCTCTCAAGATAATGCGGGGGCGTAACTCTGCATCGAACTGCGCGTATTGTGGTTTCCTTGTTATTTTTTACACACACACACGCACATACACACACGCGTTTAGCTACGTGTCCCCCGCGTATGGTGCAGGCTGCAGCTACCGGGATAAGATGGGGCTGGTGCTGATGCCAATGCACAAGTGTGCATGCGACACTCGCACGCATGCCGAGCTGACTCGTCCCCGCCGCGACACATGCACACGCACAGGTGCACCGCCAGCACCTGGCCTCCCGTGGCAACGAGGCCGCGGGGTTATCCCGAGCTAACACACAGCGCGGGCAGCACCCGCAGGGCCAAGCGGAGCAGGCGCAGCACGAGGGTGCTGACGGTCACCTGCGCGCTCCACCGGAGGAAGGCATGGACGGGGCCGCAGGCAGCGGCGCCAGCGATGCCGCAGGCGGCGAACAGGGTGCCGGCGACCAGAGCGAGGATGGCGAGGGCGAGGGCCGCGTGTCAGATGATGATGATGATGAGGTGAATCCGGCGGCAGCAGCTGCTGGCGGCGCGTTGGACGACACGGGTGGCCGTGACCTGGTTGCCGAGGACCAGGCCCGCCTCCACCGCAAAGCAGGTGCGTTCGTGTGGGCGCACTTGGGCGTGCGGCTGTTGCAGCAGGGGATACCATGGCATGGCCGTGTCGCATGCACTCCATCTTGCGTGCGTGCATGCTGCTTCATGCGCTGCTGCCGCGGAATGACACCCTGGGCGTACGCACCGCAGGCAGCAAGTCCGAGTTTGTGGAGCAGTGGGTGCGCACCCTCACCAACCGCACCAGCGGCGGCCTCGAGGCGGCAACAGCAACAGCAACAGGCGGCCACCAGCATCACTCGCACGAGCGACGCGCGTCAGGCCAGCAGCAGCTGGCACCCTCCCGCTCCAGCTCCAACGTGCCTCCCAGCACGCCCCCCACGGCCTACGGCGCAGCGCACAGCGGTGGCCTCTTGGCAGCTATCCCCGAAGAGGGCGTGCTGGCCCTCACTGAGGCCAGCCGACACGGCGGCGATGCCTTTGGCGCTGCCAGTCGCCAAACGTCTCGCTTCCTTGAGAGCCCTGTAGAGGGCAAGCAGCGCGGCGCACCGGCGCAGGAGCTGATGATGGGTCCGGATGCCGCGAATGGCGGCGGCGGCGGCGGCGGCGGTACCGGTGATGACGCCAAGGGCGATGGGTGGGAGAAGGGCAGCGAGGGCGGCGATTCGAGTGCAGACGGCAGCCAGGCCGCCAGCGGCATCTCCAGTGAGTGAAAGTGATTAGGCTGGGGAGGGAAAACACTTGCAGGTTTTTGATAAACTGCTACCCGCCCTTTTCGATCACACGGTTCTAAAGTTTGTTTGGGTCCGGTGAATTCGTGAAACGTTACAAGCACCCAGCCACACGCGCACACTCACTTTCACACACACACACACACACACACACACGGACACAGGCGCCACGGACGGCTCCACGGGCGGCACGGAGCTGCTGATTGACAGCCGGCGCGCGCGGCTGCTCAAGGCGCTGAACAAGATGCTGCTGGGGCCCACGCTGGCAGACCCCATGGAGAAACTGCGCGTGCACAGCTACGTGCTGCTGGTGCGTGTGTGTGTGTGTGTGTGTGTGTGTGTGTGTGTGTATATTTGTGGGACGGATGGGGGCATGTGCCGCTCTTCTTCGCTCGCTGTGCAGGACATGCATTCGGCGGTGCGCATGGGTAGTATGTGCGCGCGGGCGTGCATGCGCTCGCGTGTTCGTGTATGCGCCTGGGTGGGCAGGGTGCGTCTGGCTGAACGGGGAAGGTGTCAGCAGTAAGCGGCTCACAATCAAGGGCTGCACATGCCTGCATGTGCATGCGCGCAGGCGCTCATGATGATCATGCACATCGCCTCCTACATCATCATCAAGCACGAGATCGACAGCGAGTACCAGTAAGTTGCGTTTTAGGTAGGCTGCCAGCAGCATAACGGCCGTGCCTGCCGCAATGTGCATTATGATCTCAATCAAGCACCGACATCTCGTAATGCCTGTGAACCTGCCTGCCGCCATCATTCCTGTCATCTTTAGATCCGTTGCTCTCCCATATATCTTATATATTGCCCCATACTGCCCCAGCATGATTGCACAACTTGCCTAACACTTGCGCGCGCCAACTTATTAATCAAACCGCAGCGACGTGCAGCTGGTCTACCGCCAAAGCCTGGCCATGGACCGCTCACAGCTCATCGTGGTGAGCAGTGATGATGTGTGCGTTCGTCGTTGTACGTGTGTTCGGTGCAAATATTCAGTACGCGTCAGTAAGTTCAGCAGGGCTCGCTATACAGACAGCTGCTCAAGTTGCGCTGCTGGCTGACCTTGAAACGGCATGCATCCATTCAACACGCACCACCCACCACTCCCGAAATGCCCGCAGGTCCGTGCTATGATGGGCGCATACTGGTGAGTTATGACGACCATGCCCGCGGCATTTATTACTCACACACCCATGCAGCAGCAAAACTTGAGTCAATATTAGCTACCGTTTGTGGCGCACTCTAATTTCCCAGGTCCAGGTTGACGACCACGCATACAAATCATACGCAGCATGCGGATGGCGCATGTGGCCTAGGGCCGTGCACGACGGACCAGCTGCTTTCTCACCAGTGTATCTGTTGGGGTCTGCCTAAAAACCCCTGGCCTCGTGATGTGATGCTGTTTGCGAAATGCAGCGCGAGGGACAACGTCACCGCCAAGGTGGGCGTGTGCGCCAACTCGCTCAACTTTACGATCGGCAAGATTACGGAGAACATTCTTTTCATGGAGAGCCACCATCAGGTGTGTGGTGATTAAGCTTGATGAGGGCCGTCAGGCTGTCAGATGGGTCAGCTGGGTCGGCATGTTGGTGCAACAGCACCGCCAGCGGCGGTTGTGGGAGGGCGCTGGGCAGGCCGCCAGATGTTACATTGTCTCTTTACTTTCCATTCATGCTTGTGCCTCGACCTATCTATCATCGAACCCCACCCCGCAGTTTGTGTACATGGGCGACTCATCCGCCAAAACAGTCAAGCTGTCCGGCCGGGTGTACGGTGAGTGCGGCTGCGTTGCGACCTTGTGTGGCGGCATGGCATGAGGTGGCCATAATGTTGGGCTTATCTAGGCGGGCGGTCCTAGCTAGGCCTGGGGCGATTCGGGCAGCAGGTCGATCGCGCACATGGTTGCGGATTCAATGAATTGGTTGGGCCGCTGCAGGCGCGCACAATGTGTTTCAGTATCCCAAAATCCGGTATCCCGGAGTCCAACTCCTGTGTGCTGCCGAGGCATTGATGAGAGTCAGTGTTGATTTGACCACGGGCTTACTCCGTGCCGTGTACTGGCCTTGCACTTGCAGACGCCTGGACGGAGCCTGACTACCGATACAATGTGAGTGCTGTTATAATTTGCCGTGCATGCGTACTGTATCGCGCGTGCGTGCGCCGTGCTAGTTGTGAACGTACATCTCACCGACCCTAACTACGCACATACTATGGCACATGCGTGTTCCCTACCTCGCTTATGCACACCCACACCCACACACCACGCACACAGGCCTGGATGGACACAGCCAACCCCCGCTTCTACAACCAGACCGGCGGCGTCTGGATCCTGGGCAGTCGCTTCATTGCGGCCGCGAGAGAGGCCATGTTCTGGCTGCGAGCGCTGGGGGCCGAGTACAGGTGCGGCGGCGGCGGGTGGTGCGTGCGCGGTGCGTGTGGGCACGTACGTACGTGTATCGGCTGTGCATGCCTTGATTGATTGTGTGTCACTGTGCTGACTGCGGGCGGGAGTGCCAGCGGGCGGAAGGGCGTGGGTGCCTATCCCTCGGGCCCAACCCCCGTCCCATCACGGTGCACAGCCGCACAGTCCCACGCACAAACGTAAACCCACGCACAAATATATACCCACACGGCGGACACATACGGTATGCACACACGCACATACGTTTGCAATCCTAACATACACACACACACACACAAACACACACACACACACATGCAAACACGCACAGGCTGCACCGCACCTACAAGTTCCTGGTAGACAACGGGCTGGGGGCGCTGTTCACCTCGTACGCGCACAGCCTGGATCTGCTGGTAGACAGCGCCTGGAGGAGCGTGGACGACCTCAAGAAGGGTGCGTGACTGGGTTGGCGGCGGCATGCCCGCAAGCCGGCTTGCTTTGGATGCTGACACGCACCCCGCCCGCCTACGCCCTGCCTCTATCTACCGAGCTCTTGCTCTTGCCCGGGCGCGTACCGTACCTCCATCCCTCCCTCACCCGCCACGCACGCACGCGCTCGCCCACCCGTCCACCTGCTGCCTTGCCGTTCATCCCGCAGTGCTCATCGTGCTGCTGGTGGTGGAGGGGCTGGTGGTGCAGCTGGGCTGCCTCATCTACGAGTGGGTGCTGGTGCAGCGCGTGGAGCGGGCGCGTGTGTACCCGCTGTTGGCCATGGTGGGGCTGCCGGGGCCGGTGCTGAGGCAGATGGGCAGCAGGGACGCACAGGTGCGTACGGTGGTGCGGTGGGGTATGGGGGGGGCGGGGGAGGGGGGGAAGGGAAAGGGAAAGGGAAAGGAAAAGGAAAAGGGAAGGGATAGGGACGGGATGGGGGGGCGGAGGGGAAGGGATAGGGAAGGGATACGGGGGCGGGGGCGAAGGGCGGGGCGGGTCCCGGTGATGCTTCGCCTTGGAAGGTGGGCGCGGTGCAGGCGTGATCCCTATAGTTGGTAGCCTGAGTGGATGGGCGATGAAGGAGCAGAGGTTCTGAAGATGGATGGGGCTGTGGGTATCTTGTGCTTTACATCGCCGACCGGGCGCGTACGCGCACACCTGCCGCCTTACCCAGCCCACCGCACCTACCCGCATCACCGCAGCTGGCGCTCGACGAAAGCGATGATGATGATGACGGAGACCAGAGCGACCAAGAGGATGAAGGCAAGGGCGGAGGCGGAGCCCACGACGATGCCGCCTCGCAACAGGACGGTGGCGGCGGCGATGGCGGCGGGGCCTCGGGCAACGCCCTCGCAGCCAAGCTGGCGGGGGGCAAGACGCAGAAAGCCCTGATGGTTGGGGGCTCGGCGGATGGCGTGGGCGCGGCTGCGATTGCGAAACACGCAACGGACGAATCCTCCGCGATGGGGAACGGCGAGCATCACCACCACCACCACCACCACCACCGCCACAACAAGGTAAGACGGGCAGCAGATGCAGGGGTCCTCGCAGAAATGGGCAAGTCAGCAGGTTGGTGGCGTGCGTGCAGGCCGAGAGCGCATCCCGCACATGTTCCGGCATATCAGGTCCTAGTAGTACCGGTAATCAACACTGCGCGATGTGTCGTATGCGTACGGTCTAATCCCGTGTTCGGGTATGCGTGCCTTGTTCCTTTCTTCCTCGGATGCAGCACGGAAGCGAGTCGGGCGCGTCGGGCGCCGGCGCCGTGATAAAATTGAAGGAGGCGCGTGTGGAGGGCCTGCGTGTGAACGGCAAAGACCTGGTACGGTAACGTTGGTGTAGAGCATGATGTTTGTGCGTGGTCTGGTGCCATCTTGTGCGTCAATAGATAGCGTCTCGTATGCCTGACTGCCGCCTCCGCCATTGCCTATTGGTGCCTGCGGCGGGCCCTGTGTCATTACTGATGCCTGCTGCATGTTTGCATGCATGTGCAGATCCCCAACCGCGTCAACGTCATCACATTCATGGCTCCCTTCGCGCTGTGGAACATCGTACTCATTGTCATCTACGCCATCAGCTTTGTTCAGGTCGGTGTTGATGCGTCTGCGTCCGCAACAACCTGCCAAGGCCGCTGAAAAGGACGTACCATACCTGAGAGGGGCATAGTCTTCCCCGGCTAGCTTGTGTCTTGCTAGCTCACAGCTCCACGCATGCCATACACGCTGTTCCGCTGCGCTCGTGGCACGACCTGACGCCCCGCCCGAACCCCTCCGTGCAATGCCACTCCTCTTCAGCACGCCAGTGCCTAACTAGTTATGATTGTAACCCACCCGCCGCCCCACGCACATCCTCGCGCACGCAGCTCAACGGAATGCAGCAGCCGCTGGCATCCCTCAACATGGCCAGTCGGGTCATCTACCGCTACACGCGTGTGCGTGCCGTCGCCTTTGGCTTCGTGTCGCAGGTGAACGCGCAGCGGTGTGTGTGTACGAGATCACAAGTGAAGAAACACGGGGGACTATATGTATGCGTGTGTGCCTGTCTGCAACTGCACCTGGGGTTCAGCTTATATTAGCTCACGTGGGTTTGGTCGACACGGGCTGTGTCAATGTCTTTGCTTCAAGTCGCCAGTATGAATCCGAACAATCCGCCTGTACAATATTGATGGCGCCCCGCGCTACGCACCTGACGCCAGCATCATGCGTGCCTGCGCTTACAATTCGCTGTGTGTTCTTGTGTGTTTGGACCCCAGGACTCCATTGCGGAGCGTGAGTCATGGCGGGAGCAACTCGTACGGGAGCTGTCGTATTTCGAGTCGGAGTACAACAGCCTGATGTACGGAGGCACGCCCATCACGCAGGTTCGTACGGCTGTACTGTACAGCGGCCGCAACTTTCGTAACTAGTTTGTGGCAGCTCGCGCACCGAGCCTGGGCCTTGCCTGCGGCCCAGACGTTTCTTACTTCGTCCCCGAGGCGTGGGGTGGCGGGCACGCTCTTGTAACGCTGCTCTGTTTACCAGGCTTGTCACACGCATGACATGCATGTTTGCTTGCCGCAGGTCAATGCGATTTTCAACAAGCCTGTGCCTGCCAGCACCTTCGCGTCCGCCTCCTTCGCGTCTGAATTTTTCCGTGAGAAGCGATGCTTCCGCTACGAGCAGGACACGTGCTTTAAGCCAGGCGACCAATACTATGAGGTGCGTGCGTGTGTGTGAGTTGCTTGGTGGCCGTTTGGGGAGGCTTGGGGTGAGAGCCGGGAGAGTACTTGCGTCATTGCGTGCCTGAAGCATGCGAGATGGACTCTTCGTACGGTACCTGCGAACAAAGCGGGGAGCGTGTGTTTCGGTTCATGCCAGTTCAGACGCTTGCTGCCCGCCCGCCCCGCGCCGCCAACACGCCGCCAACCCTATCACCGCATGCAGGTCACACACAACGGACTAGATGTCATGTGCCGGCGCATGATCTCTGAGATGCACCTGCTGACGCAAGACTCCGACCAGGATGTCGCCTACAACGGCTCCAGGTGCGCGCGTGCGAACATGGCTGCTTAAAGCAACCGCTGGTTTTAAAACCTGGCCCCCAGTCTCCACATATGATACTCAAACACACCCACACCACCACCACCCCACACACACACATATGACACTTCACTCTCGCCCCATCGCAGGTATCTGTACATGTCGTCTGTGGGCGGCTACGACCTATACGAGGGGCTGCAGCAGGCGGCCGAACTGTTCGTCAAGTACTCGGAGGGCCGCTACAATGACGTGGCCACGCTGCACGCCATCCTGCTGGTCGTCTGCATCGTGCTGGTGGTGGGCTACCTGCTGCTGGTGCTGTGGCCGCACCTGGGCCGCGTCAAGTCGTACGCGGAGCGCCAGGCCGGGCTGCTGAGTCACGTGCCCCCCGAGGTGGACGTGCGGGGCCACGTGAGGCACGTGCTGCGCCGTGCGATGGCCACCATCGGCTGGCGCCCCAGCCGCCTCGTCGGGGGCCGCGGTGGCACCGGCGGCGGCGGCAATGGTGCGGGCAGCGGGCGGCGGAGGGCGCGGCGGTCGTTGGCGCTGGGCGCGCCGAGTGCGGGAAAGCAAATGAGTTCGGAGCTGGGCGCGGGCGGCGGCGTGGTGGTGGCCGCGGGCATGCCGTCTGTGGCGTGAGCAAGCGGGCGCTGAAGTTTGCGGGGTGGGGCTGCTGGTGTGGCTTGCTTTATAGAGGGCCCGTGAGGCGTACCTGTCACGCCGCGGCGCCAGAGAAACAATAAATCAAGCTGCCCGTGTGCGGCGTGCATGCCTGAATTGCTTTGTCAACATTTGGTCAATGCGGGGCCCAGAGCTAGCTGGTGGGTGCTGCTGCTGACGCCATGCCAGCATCTGCTGGGGCGGGCGATGGCGCAGCTCAGCCCAATGCATGTTACTGTGCATCGACGAGCAGAGTGGAGCGGGGAAAGTGGGCGAGGCGATGAGTGAAGAGTCGCTTTCTGATGCGTGACCGGGCTGTTCAATGCCCATGAATAACGTTTTCGGCTTCAGGCCTCGGATGCAAATGAGTGTGAGCGGCGCGTGGCACGGCTCCTGCAAGTATTTGCAATGCGGGCCCGCGCCTGAGCTTCTTCCTCTTCATCTTTATTTGTTATGTTTGCGTTCGCAGCTCGCGGTGAGAGGCTTGAACGTTTTGGGGTGAGGCCCCAGTGTGAAGTGGCACTCGGGGTCCCAGTAACCCACAAACACCCCTGCTGTCATGGCAGGACCTCCCGCCACCGACTGACAGATGCCGCTGGCAAACAATTTATGCACACACGAATACCCACAATAAACTGTACGGTAACACCGTAATGGAGAACCATAGTTCGTTCGTGGCGGATACTCGGCACCAAGTGACACGGTTACGCGATGCTTGGTCGGGCTTGTACGGGAGTCGCTGGGTTATGTGAGCTGGGCTCCTGCAAGAGCCCTTGTACGGTACCGGTATTGGGGCGCGTTCCGAAGCCATTGTGCCGATTGTGGGCAGGCGCGCGGGCGCTGAGGCACGGTTGTGGTAGGCGATGACCTTACCCGGCCCGCCCGGGCACACGTAGGATGGAAGTAGGAGGAGAGAAGCAGTCCCTAATATCCATTGTGCCATCTCTGGCGTCTGCCAGTCCGGCGGCAGACCGGCGTACGATCCGTGACATGAGTAATTGCACAACCTGGTGCGGCTTCGTGCATGTCTCGCCCTCTTACGCCGTTTCTTAGATGGCTTGCTGGTAGACGCTGGCGTAGGCTGCTTCGGTGTGGACCGCGCACGGTGGGGGCAGCGTGTCGTACACGACAGTGACACTCCGCTGGCAGGGGTGGGTTGTACGACGACTTAATTGCCACGGTGCCAGCTGTGCCGCAGTGGGTGAGCTAGCTTGCTGCGGCCGCGTGGATGCATGTTCAAACACGCCTGTTGGCCAAGCACGGTGGCGGCTGGAATATCTAGGGTTCTAGCCTGACTGCCAAACCCAGTGGCGGCGAACGGGGTCTTTAGTACATGTTTAAGTCTGAAGCCTTGCCTGCGCAGCCCGGGCAGCCAGTACTCCCAGGGGTAGCTAATTGGCCGGCGTTGATGCGAAACGTGTGCAAGCAGACGTGTACAGCATCAGGAGGCTAGGCAGCCATAGTAAGGCCAGCCACATTTCCGATCCTATGAAACCCTATGCAGTATGCACGCAGCATCACAATGGCATACTCGCGTCAAGCAGCAGTGTTTCTGGTGTGGAGGCTCCTTGCTTCCGTCAGCAAGAAGGATTGCAGCTGCGTGGACGCTTATGGAGGTACCGGGCAGGCGGCAAGGAGTCGCCGCAGCAGGGATGGCTGCAATCTGGCGCGCAGATCTGCCCAAGTGGCGCCCCGCACGTCTCAGGCAGCCCCATGTATGACGTACGCCCCATGAGCCCGCGGTGGCCACAGGGGCTTCATTCACGGTGCGTCGGTGGCACGCAAAGCGCTGCACGCCACCCCTGCACGCACAGGCACGCACACCAAGACGCACACTCGCGCCGGCACGTACTGCACGCACCCATGGTCAGGGGTGCCCATGGTGTACCCCCGGTAGAGAGCAGGAGACGCAGAGACGCAGAGACGCGGCACAAACCGGCGTGACGATGGCGTTACCGATATCACGTTGTGGCTAGGGGGACCACGCACTACACGCGCGCGTGTGTACCTAAGCACTGCGTGAGCGATTGCTTGAGACCGCACGCACCGCCCAGCCACCTTCCTAGCCGGCGTTCTGTGCCTTTCTACTCCCCACTGATGATGACGCGCGTGCTATGGCTGATGCAACACCAGTACAACGGCGCGCCCCGGCCGCAGTACTTGTCCGCAGCACCTGTCTGATGACGCGCGCACCAAGATGTCCTCTAAAGCTTCACGATAACCCAGACCAGGACAAACCCCGTGACACGGCGCACATCAAGCAAAACCGCTACGTGTTCCAGCCAGGTTACAAAGCCAATTGGATCGGTCTGCAATACATCGGCCTGGCTCAGGGCCCATCAGCGGTGCATGTCTTTGCTCGACACCTACTGACCTGCTGGTCTGTAGCTCCAAGCTTCAGCGACTTAATTAGCCCTACTGGCTACTCAACACATGCTGGAATTGTATGCACACCCGCACGGGCCAATGGTGGTGTCAAGTCAGCCAAATCAGGAGTGCGTCATCGGGCTGCGTCCCTGTGCCAAGTTGCCAATCGCCAAACAGTGAACAACAAGGCGGCGGCGCGCTCCACCACGTCTCCTCCACATACGTACGCGGATACTGCTTGCCCCACTTGGATGGCCATGCCGCCGCCCCGCATCCCCGCTTCCCTGCCGTCCTCCTTCCAGCATCCCCGCTTCCCACACACTCCAACTTAAGGTCCTCTACTTCCGTTCTCTCAATCTCTCCTCCGGTTTTCACTGCTCCTGAGTCCCGGAGCGCAGCGCTTCAGGGAAGGCGAACACCTCACCCCAGCGCATAGTAGTTATACTCTCAAGTGCGCATTTCAATACATCAAATATTCTGCATCCCCATACGAAATACGCACGATGTGCCGTACTACTCAACACAGGATGCGCTCTGCATGCCGTACACACACCTGCAGCCAGCGACCTCGGGCGCTAAGTACCTACCCATCTGCTTGCCACTTGCTGGCCTTGCAGCTGATGCCTACTTGCTAATGCGAACACACGCGCCGAGGCACTGCAGTGCTCGCGACTATGGACCTATTTTTATGATGCCAAGCAACACACCGCCAAGTTTGCCGTATCACACTGTGGCACGCTGCCACCTCCCTGCCCTGCATGCGTGGGAATACTGCCAGCCTGCCCTCCAGCTCCTCATCTTCCCTCCATCCTGCCACCCTTCCCCTCATCTCTCCTCGCCGCCCCTCTCCATCCCCTCAAACGTAGGAGTGCTACAGCGCCGGCAGTAGCGCGTGCAGCATCAGCGCGGCTGCTACAGCCGCCACCGCCACCACCGCCACCAGGGCCTGCAGCGCCACAGGGTCCATGCCGCAGCACTCAGCCAGCACAGCATCCCCTGACGCTGACGCCGCCGCCGCCGCCGACGACGACGACGACGACGACGAGGGCAACGGCGACGACGACGACGGCGACGGCGACCGAGGACCCGCCGCCAGCCATGCCCAGAAGCCGCCGCCGCGGCCGCGGGCGCTGGCGGAGGTGCGGCACTTCTGCAGCGGCTCGGCGCCCGCTGGGACACCGACTGCTGTGGCGGCGGCGGTGGCGGCCACGGCGACCTTGGCAGAGGCGGTGGCGGCGGCTGCCGCCGGCGGGTTGGCGCGGTGTGCCCAGGCGTCATGCACCTCGTGAATGTCGCGAAGGGCCTGTGCGTGGATATACGAAGTATGAGAAATAACGCGGGATGAGAAGGGGCACGAGTGCATGTTGCGCATAGTGTGCGTTGATGGGGGCTGGCGCTAGCTGTGACCTTGCGCCTCACAACCTAGCTAGATAGCGTGCTGCTGCAGTCCATCCAGGGCCACAAGCGCACATGCCACATCCGTCTAGCCACCCCAGCAACACGGTACGACAGGCGGTACCGGACGCGGTCTGCTGCTTGCTTGCTCACCATACTATGTACGCACAGTGCGCGTCGAAAGGTTTCCTAGTCCTTTCCAGCACACGCCAGGTCGTTCTCGCCCGAACCCAAACCAGCCTGTGCAGCTCCCACGCCGCCTCCCTCCGCGCTCTATGGGTGCTGGGTTGGCGATGGTTCATTTGGGATTGGAATGACCTACCCACGCCGCCCCCCGCCCCGCCCCGCCCCGACCCAACCCTGGCTCCTCACCTTCCACACGTTGACGCCGCACTTGATGCCGCTGCCCACGCCCACCTGCAGAACCCGCTCGCCCCGCCGCACGCCGCCCACCGTCTCCACGTGAGCAAGTGCATACCAGGTCGTGCTGCGTGTCACGTGTGGCGTGTGGCGTGTGCGTGCGGCGCGTCAATGCGGTGCGCGCGTGAGTAGCCCAGCAAGCAAAAGGCAGGGGGATAATATCACCAAACACACACGCACGAGCACCGCGGGGGTGATCCCCGCTGGTGGTGCTACAGAGCACATCCACCCTGAGCACCAGCACACACAGACCCGGCCCCAATGCAGCTGCTGCAGCCCCCCCCCCCCACACCACACACCCACACCCACACACATGCGCACACATGCCCTCTGCCCACCCACCACCACGCCCCCTGCAACCCCGTCGCCCTCACCTGCTGCTGACGTTGCCGTAGTCCCACAGCGTGTCGCGGCTGGGGCCAAGGCGGCTGGCATCCAGCTGCAGCGCCTCACCCAGCCCGTCCAGCACCTTGGCGCCGCCTGCACGTGCGCATAAGGGTGCAGGTGCAGCGACAGGAGGGTGGGTTGCAAGGATTGGTACAGAGAATTTTTGCGCAGTAGACAGGTGGGTGGGGTTGTAAATACCAGCCCAAACTAAACCAAAGCCAACGAAAACGAGCGGGGAGTAGGGAGCACGACCGTCAGTACGGCTGTTGCACGGGCTGGCAGCGAGTGGTGCGCAGCCAGGGCGCGAGTGAGGGCTCGCCGGCATCTAGAACCGCGGGGCTGAACGCGGCTTGACACGGCTGAGGTGTCGGCGTCGGGCGTGGGATATGATACGATACGTCCGGAATGATGTATGTTTTCGCCCTAAAACTCCACCACGCCCATCCACCAATCCGCCCACGCATCGCCCATGCGTTGCTCACCTGCGTGCAGGATGAAGTGGCGGATGGTGGACTCCTGAAGGCTGGGCCGGTACGGCGCAGCGCCCGCCGAGCCGCGACCGCTGCTGTGGTCGCTGCTACTGGTGCTGCCGGCGGTGCCGCCAGCGCTGCCTCCTCCGGAAGCAGCGTTGCCAGCAGTTCTCGGCGTGGGGTTGGTGGGGCCCGCCGGCGCAGCCGGCGGCACCGGCGCCGGCGTGGAAGCCGCGCCCGCGCCGCCGCCAGCACCTGCGCCGCTGATGGTGGTGCTGCCGGTGCCGACGCCCGGGTCTAGGCAGCAAATGCCGCGCTCACGGGCCGCCGCTCCTGCGGTGGGAGGCGGCGTGGGGGGGCAGGCCGGGGTGACGGAGCCCGTCGCCGGCAGCGGCAGTTCACCCACGCCACAGGCGGCCTTCACAGCGTGACCGCCGCCGCTGTCGATGTCGACGCCGTCGCTGTCGCCGTCGCCGCCGTTGCTGCTGACGCTGCTGCTACTGCTGCTGCTCACGCTGTCAGCGCGGCCGCTGAGGCACGTGTCAGAGGCGTCCTCGTCCTGGTGCGCCCCGCCGCCGCTCTTGCGGTGCTGCTGCTTGTGCCGCGGTTGGTGCTGCTGCTGGGGGCCGCGGTCGCCCTTGCCGTCACCACCACCAGCACCAGCACCACCGCCGCCGCCGCTGCCATCGCCGGTGTCCAAACCATCCGCAGCCGCCGCCTCGATAGCCACCGTTTGCATCTGCGACGGCGCCACTGCCGCCACCGCCGCAGCCGCAGCATCCGCAGCCGCAGCAGCAACCGGCGCCACAGCAGTCGGTGCCGGTGCCGGTGCCTTGTGCTTTGCGGCCTTGGGGGCGAGCAGCTTGCGCGCCCGCCGCTGAGCTATGTCGACTGCAACTGCGAAGAGCTGCCGCCAGGTCAGGATGCGCGGCGCGATCTGCGGACACGCACACGGCGAGTGTTGACACGCGGCTGTGACTATGACGCTGCAGTGACGCTACAGTTGCACATTCCATGCATGAGTCCATGGGTGGAAGCGCGCAGTAACAGCAGCAGCTGTAAGGTGCCGCAACACAAGACACAAACGCAATGCCTGCCTGCCATAAGTCCCATACCTGCCAATCCCATTGCAGCCCACCCGACCCCCTACCTCCACTGCTCCTGCTCAACTACGCTCACCTCCACTAACCCCTCCCGCACTACCCCCACTGGCCCACTGCCCTCCCCCGCCCCCTGTATGCCACTGTTCCTGGCTACGCCTTAACTTCTTAAATAATCATGAATGTAACCCCCACCTCGATCATGGCCAGCTGCATCGCTTTGCTGGCCTCCTTGCACACGTTCTTGCCCAGGTAGACGCCCAGCAGCCCCTCGGAGTCCTCACAGTGGCGGATGGCGCTGCGGAGGCGGAGGCGGAGGCGGGGGCGGAGACAGGAAGCCGATGAGAAGGTGTAGGGGATGAAGGGGAAAGCAATGTTGGGGCAGTGACCGAGTGTTCGCAAGATGGTACGGAGTTGCATGGGTTCAAGAGGTTAACAGCAGTTATGCGAGGAGTGATAATGCTGCGGTTGCTAATAATGACTGGATGGTCGAGAAGCCCAGCCACGCACGCCACTCACCGGAACGCGTCGTCGCTCTGCCCCATGTGCACGCGCACGCGGTGGAGCAGTTCGTATTTGGCTCGCGCCCGCAGGCCAGGCTTGTTGGTGAGGCACACGGCGGCGCCGCCCATGCGGAACAGCAGGAGGCCCAGCAGGCGGTGCCGGTCGCGGCCGGCATAGTAGTTGGCGGAAAGGGTCTCGGTGGTTACGAACACAGCCGTGGAGTTGGGGTGGGCCTGAAAGGGTTCAGAGAGGTGGGTGCACGCGGGATGGTGGGAATGAGATGGACTGGACTGGGTGGGTTGAAGTTAGGGTGGTGGGATGTGAAGAGCTCTGGAGTGGGGCAGCTCCTGGTGGTCCCTAGCGGAGGTAGATGCTGGAGATGCGGAGATGCTGGAGCTGTGCCAGGTTATACGAGTTGGCTAGCCAGCCACAACCCCACCCCTTGCCGCACACCTTGAGCAGGTCGGCCACCAAGTTGATGCCCACGACGCCGTTGGCGCAGCCCATGCCGCCCAGGTGGTAGGACTGCGTGTGTGCGTGCGGAGGGCGGGCGGGCGGGGGAGCGGACACCTCTGTTGGTAATGTGTGTGCGTGTATTTTCCAAGAGCACAATCACATGTGCGATACTTTATGTATACTTTTATGATTGAAGGGTTGCACGCCAACCTTTTGTGCGACGTCCCAGCAGTCGCATACGCGCATGCATCGGTCGGCGCAGCAGCCGGCGGGCGCTCGCACGCACCTGCACATCCGACCGCATGCCGAACTTGTTGACCAACATGGAAGCCATGGAGGGCGTGGGGCAGAAGACGGAGCAGGTAGTGACCAGGATGTCGATGTCCTTGGGCCGCAGGCCAGTCTGGGGTAGGCATCATCAAAGAAAGCCGAGCTGATTGGGGCTTTGGTTGCACGGCAATGCTGCCCTTCCAGCTCCCCTACTCCCGGCCACCCGTCGATCCTCACACACCAAATGATAAATGGAGCACGTGCGCAACCACGCACGCTCACACACACGCGCTCACACACACACACACACACACACACACATATAGACACACACACGCTTACACACACACGCCCACCTTGTTCAGCAGCCCCTCCACCGCGCCGCACACCGCCATGCTGCACTCCTCCCGCGCCGCCTCCAGGTCGGTCCGGGCGCGGCTGCCCACGAAGCGCGGGTTGAGGGTGGGCGGCAGGTGCGTTTCGGTGGGCGACAGGCCGCTGTTCGCAAACACCCGCTCCATAAAGGCGATGTCTCCCTCATCGTAGCGCTGTAGCAATGGCAGTAGAAGTGGCAGTAGCATTGGCGGTAGCATTGGCGGTAGCAGCATTGTTGACACTAGGCGGCAGTAGCTAGCGCGAGGAGAGGCGTGGGCAGGGAGTAGCTATTGCGTTCAACAGGCATCAGACACGGCGGGGATGCGTTGGTAGTTGCAGCAGGTAGAGAGCCCCCTATGAGAGGCCCTTCCGCTTGTGATGTCCTGCACATATTGTGCGTGCCTATGCAGTTTGGGCGCATGCAGCAGCCGGCAGTGGGCCGCAACAGTCGGCGCGCAACGCTCACTACATCCAGCCACTCACCCCAGTCGAACGCCACATGCGCGCTATCTGTTCCTGATCCGCCTGCGATTATCACCAAAAAAACAGCCGCAGCAACAACTTTATCATGCGTTACGAACATTTCCCACAAGCCTACGCCCGACTTGGCAGCCCGCCCTGGCTGCTTCGTTCCCGAGGCCAGCGCGCACTCGGCGGCGGGAAAAAAAACGGCTTGATTTTGGCGGCACGAGCAGCAGCCCCGGCCACACGCGCATTCTCCTTACGCTGGGACATCGACTCGACCCGCCCGCCTAGCCCGCCAGCCGCGCGCCGCGGCCCGACTCCGCCTCCCGAACCCGTCCCGGCTTCCACCGACCCGGTTCCGGACACAACCCACCTTGCACTCAGCCGGCGGCTTGTAGGTGTACAAGTCATACAGCATCACATGCGGTGCCATCTTGTCTTCCGGAAAGGGGGCGCGGCGGAGGGCGATGTAGCAAGCCGGCGGCGGGGCTGGGCCGAACTTATATGCAGCTGCGTCCTTTGCGCGCTGCTGCGACGGCGGCTGCGGCCTCGCGCAATGCAAGCCGACAGACAACACTACTAGTAACAGCCAAGAGGACAGCAGCTATATGATAGCGAGGTGGTGCAGGGTTGGCGTTGTAACTCTAAATGTTAGACTTTAACGCTGATATTTGTGAAAGCAGCCGGTGTACGTGTCGTATCGCTTTTACCTTGCGGTCTAGTGCTTCGCGCCCTCGCTTTTTTGGCGAGCTCTTCTGGCCAAGGCTGGCCGCCCAAGGACCTGACTCCTCGCTAGCAGCAGCGCACAAGGACCCGAGCGTGCACTCCAGTGCGCGGTCTAAATATATTGTTGTTGTTGTTGTTGTTGTGATGGTACCGCTTAATAATTAGCAGAAATAGGTTAGAGGGGCGGGTGGGTTGGTTTCCTGGGCGGCGGTTTCTGCCCGTTGAAGTCGGTTGGTCCGCAACCCGATCGACCCGAGGGCCTCAAACCAGCCGAAAACCTCCCCGCTCCGCAGCGCGATGGCTCGCCCTTTGTGGGGATTTACCGCTTGCAGTCGTGGTGTAACAGGGGAAGTGCGCAGGTGAAGCTTCAGCGCTAGAGACATTTTTCGGCCCACGGGCAACATCGGTCCGCTGGGTCGCTGCGGCGTTGCGCGCTCGCGCTGCGCTTCCTGCCCTTGCCTGTGCGTGCACTGCACTTGCTATGCGACGTTGGCTATGGTGGGGGCTGGGGGCGAGGTTCAGGCGCATCGCAGCAGCACGGTTGCGGCGAGCACGTCCAGCCGCGTCCAGTCGTTGTGTGCATGCTCATGAACACCAGCAGCAGCCAAAGAAGCAATCTCCTACAATGTAGGGCACTGGCCACCGCATCAATACATTGGCGGCCAGGACAGCGTCCAGTTCTGGGCAAGGCGACATTTTTCGGCTTTGGCTTCGGCTTTGGCTTTGGCTTTGGCTTGGCTTGGCTTGGCGTGTGGCTTTTTGGCTTTGGCTTGGCTTTGATTTCGACGCTTGGCTGCAAATGCTGATGGCTTTACATCAAGGGCAGCGGCCTCGGTCGGAGGTGCGCTTTGTCTACCAGTTTTTCTGTGCTGCGTATTTCCACACGTTTCTTGCCTTGGCAAATAGACCTAAGCTGCCGCTATTTGCATACAGTCGAAATGAAAAACAGAGAACAACCCTAATGTATGGTTTTGGTCGAGGACTAAGGCTGTCGCCCCCCTTTGGGGGGCGAGCCAACCGCCCCCCTGACGCCAAAACCTTTTCGGCGTATTTGCTTCTCCTGCGGCTGCCGACTGGCAGCTTCACGTACAACGCCCCCGGCTACTCGCGGGCCCATGGGGATACTTCTTGACTGCTAGCGAGCGGGTGGCTTGGTGTATGTAAAGCAAAGGGCGGGGCTCACTAGTGCCGTAATGTGTCATTTCATCCGGTTGGGCTTTATTTTACACAAGCCCAACCGGATTCACTATCGATGCTTTAGATAAGAGAAAGCCCTCATGCAGGAGAAGCTACCTCAAGCCCGTGCGCAACGCGTTTGCCCCCGTCTGCGGTATCTCCACGACTCCCTTTCGTGCACGAGAAAGGAAGAACCAAATCTATTACAGGTATGGAGAGTGACTCTACCCGCTTCTAAAAGGGGGCGCGGCATAATCTACACCGTAAACTGCATGCGCCCGCAAGTGAGTAATGTGGGTCAAGACCATAGCACTGGCGGCAGGCAATGCCGGCCCGAAGCCCCATACCTTGCAGAGAGGGACTGAGGGAGGGGTGGTCTTACAGTGCCCTCCGACAGCCTCCTGTGCGCAAATAAGGCGGCCTCCATGCGCTTCGCCCCCCTCCCATTTGTTCCATGGAATGGGATGCAGCATGTGCGGTGTCTGCTGCGACCCACTGCTCGCCGCAACCCAATTAGCACTTGCCGGCATACCCAGCTCCCCCACACCCTCCCACCACCTCCTGCAGCCCTGCACACTCGTTGGGAGGTGCCACGGCAGAATCTGCATTCCACCACCCAGCACGCGTCATCGCCCCACGATGTCAACCTGACCTAGCCAATATAGCTGCTCCCATGTCTTTAGTGTACCGGTATGCCATGCCAGCGCAACTGGCGGCGTGCAAACCTCCTGCGCGTTCTTCAAGTCGTCGCCCTCAGTTTTCCATTACCGCATTCAGTCCTTGCCGCGCACGCAGTGCTGACCGGACCCTCCTGCTCTTGCATTCCGCCCTCTCAGTCAAGTCATCTCACACAGAAACCCAACGCGCATGCATGCGGCCCATGCAAATGCATGTCAACGTCAGCCCCAGCCGCAAACCCCGCCCCCGCCCCCGCCCCCCGCCCCTGCGCCCCGCCCAGCTCCTTACTCCTGAGCAGACGGCGGCGGCTGTGACGGTGACGGCGGCGCGGGCGCCGATGACGACGAGGGCGCGGCTGCAGAGGCGCCGGAGCCTGACGCCGTTGCCGCCACCTCGCTGGTCAGGCGCAGCACACCCGCCGCGCACGTGAACCCGTGGAGGTGGGTGGTGTTGCCCACACGCCCGATCTCGCCTGGAGAACACACGGGCCGGGGGGGGGGCAGCACACGGGCGGGTGGCGCGTGTCATGCAAGGCGTGTGTATGACACGGTGCGACACCCGTGCCGCCTCACACGGTACGGCATTTGTCGACCCGGCCACGACCTCAAGCCTGGGGCTGCAGGCAGCGCAGCTCCACCATCAATCGTGCAATCCCACCATGCAGGTGAGGTGCGCCTGGGAGCAACTGCCCACTCCCACTACTCCCCCGCATCACTCTGTGCGCTCTGCCCAAGCGCACCTTACCACCTCAACACCCCACCCCACCAACACACCACGCCACACCATCCCTCCGTGCCATCCCTCCCTCCCTCCATCCCAACCCGCCCTCCCAACCCGCCCTCCTCCCAACCCGCCCTCCCGCCCAACCCCTCCTCCATCGCTCACCGTTGCACTGGAACCCCGCCACGGGCACGGGCACGTAGGTGGACAGCGTGCGTGCGTCGTAGCTGTCCTCGCCGTACAGCCCGCTGCCGCGGCCGTTGCACGTGAACATCAGCATGCCAAACGGCTGCGAGGGCGCCCCCTCGCCGCCGGCGCCGCCGCCCATCAGCATGGCCTGACGGAATTGCATGGCATTGCATTGCATTGGAGGTTTGCATTTCAGTCACAAAGCCGGAATCGAGGAAACGCAGGGCAAAGGGCGCAGCCGGGCGTGTCCCGTGCACGGTACCCATGGAGCTAGGAGCCAGTGCATTCCACAGCCGCTCGCCACCACGCCGCCTGGCACGCGCCCCGCTCTCCCCCACCCCCGCCATCCAGCCCTCCGCTCCCTCCGCTCCTTCCTTTCCCCCATCCCTCCGCACCCGCACCTGCAGCTGCTTGCGTTTGAACGCCAACCCATGGCTAGTGAGGTCCTCCTGCGCGCCCTGCTTGTCACGCACCTGTCAACAGGCAACACACATACAGGCTTTGAAAGTCGAGGAGGCAACCGTGTAAACCGAACACAACACAGCAGGGTGAGATGTGCGGGCGACGCACGGCAGGCGCCACGTGTGTTTGCACGGCGGCGGCAGGTGCCCTGTCCGGCAACACCACGGCACGCGCCTTCATGCTCTCTGCCCGTCCCCATCCTCGTCCCCGTCCCCGTCCCCGTCCCCGTCCCCGTCCCCGTCCCCGTCCCCGCCTCCCCCTCTCCCCCTCTCCCTGCCTCACCATGAATCTCAGCCGCTGCCCCGCCCGCATGTAGTCGCCCACCACCAGCGCCTGCTCCGCGTCGAAGCCGCGAAGAGCGCGGATCAGGAAATCCTGGTGGGTGGGCAGGGGTGGGCAGGTGTACACGTCACAGGCGTTGACTGCCGTTGACTGCCGTTGACTGGCGTTGACCGTGAGCCCACGTGGCCCCCACACCCTGCTGCGCACGTCCTCCCACACACCCTGCTGCGCACGCTGCTGCGCACCCAGTCTCCGTGCCACCCCACACACACACCACCAGCATGCTGCCGCTGCGTGTCCCTGCCCCCCCCCTCCCACACCACACACACCTGCGGCTCCAGCTCCGCCGCGGGCTTGAGTCCCTCCGGCGCCACGCCCACGGTCAGGTTGGACACGGTGCGGCGCAGCTGCGTCTCCGTCATGCCGCCGAGCACGGACTGGGGGAGGGCAGCATGGGTGAGAGGGAGGGAGGGCAGCCGTCGACAGAGAACGGATCATCAGACCAACACCTCTCCCATCCACCTATCCACCGTGCCCATCCATCCACTCACCCACCCATACGCCCTCCGCCCCCCGCCCCCCTCCTCCCCCACCACCCCCGCCCACCTGTAGCTCCACCTGGAACGCCTCCAGAGCCGGCAGCGGCCGCCCGCGCGCCACACCCTCCGCCGACAGCGCCAGGATGCGGGTGGGGTCGCCCGCGGCCACCCGGTCCACAGTCCAGGTGGTGGACGTCAGCGGCCGACAGCCCTGCATCGTTAGTGTTGGGGGTGCATCACAAAAAAACACAAAGGCGGTGTCGGTGTGTATGTGTGTGTGTGTGTGTGTGTGCTCTGGGTGCGTTGTGGGGTCCACGCGGGCGAGCCCCCCTCCCTCTCCGTACTTGTAATTTACTCCCTCTGTCCTTCACATGAACGTCTACCCCCGCCCATCCCCTCCCCCTCCTTCCCCCCCAAAACACACACGCGATCACCTGTGCAATCATGAGGTCCATCTGCACCTCCCCATGCAGCGACAACACCGCCGCGCCGCGAGTGAACATGCCGCTACTGCCGCTGCCGCTGCTGCCGCTACTGCCACTGCTGCCGCTGCCGCTGCTGCCGCTACTGCCACTGCTGCCGCTGCCGCTGCTGCCACTGCTGCTGCCACTGCTGCCGCTGCCACTGGTGGTCGCGGTGGTGTCAGCGCCTGCCGCCGTGGAGGAGGAGGTGGTGGAGTCGGCGGAGGGGAAGGAGGTGGAAGGGGCGGAGGGGGAGGGCGACGAGGCGGGCATGAGTGACGAGGAGGCGGAGGGGGATGCCGACCAGGCAAACGTAGCGGTGGTGGAGCCAGTGAAGGAGGGGGTGGAGCTGCTGAGGCCGCCTGCAGCGGCGGCAGAGATGGCGCGGCAAGGGCAGGGGAGGGAAGGGTTAACGCGGCTATGTACGACAGCGGACACGTGCACACACACACACACACACACTCACGCGCGCGCACGTGCGCGCTTCGTGTCCCTTACCAATCTTGGTGGCGGTGGGGAAGGCGAAGTCCAGGCCATCCAGAAGGTCCTGTGTACGGCATGTGAGGTCGCGTGAGGCACGCGGGCAACCAGGCGTTCGTGTCAGGAGGGAGCGAAAGCCCCAGTGAGCCGCCGCCGCTGCACTCCACGGACCTGACCCTGCCTACGCCCCCTCCCACCCGTCATTCCTACCACTTCCAGCTCCGTGTGTCAGATCAATATCCCACACCCGTTGCACCCTGCGCCCGGGCCCTCACTTGTCTCTCTTCCCTCACCCCATTCCCTGCACCCAAAATGCCAATGCTCCCCATGCCCTCATCACACGCACCCACTGAACTTGTGGGACGGACTGCCCTCAGGCCACGTGTCCATGTGCACACACACACATACACACACACACACACGCACGTCTGCTGCCTCACACGCACACACTCTCACCTGCACCTCGCCAAAGGTGGGGTCGGCCAGCACCACGAATGACAGTGGGCACTCGGGGAAGGCCGGCACACCCAGCAGCGCCGCCCAGCGGTCCGGAGGAGCGTCTGGGAGGCGGGGCCGAGAGGGCAGGCGGGGGGTTGGGGTGGGCAGGAGGCCAGGGGGTGAAGTGGGAGAGGAGGAGAGAGGCGGGAGGGGTGGAGGGGCGAGTAAGGCGCTGGTACGGTAGCCAGTCGTCGGCGACACGCAGCCGGCGGCGTGGCATCACGCCCCTCCATTTTCAACAAAACTTCCTGCCCCACCACCCAGTAAGGCATAACACAAGCGCTAACACACACACACACACACACACACACACACACACACGTACACACACGTGAACACACGCACCTCCGTCCGGCAGGTCCGCGGTGTCCACGTGCCGCACCACCACCTCCGCCTGCACGGCACCACCACGGCAGCCGGAGGCCGCGAGGCCAGGGCACAGGGCGTCGCGTGACACCTCTAGACCAGGTTGTCATTGGATGGGTTGAGGAGTCCATGAGGGTGTGCCGTTGCTGCGGCCCCTGACACGTGGCACTTGGCCGTTGGCGCGCCCGCCCCAGCCCCGGTCCCACACCGCACCATGCCGCGGCCCCGGCGCCCTCCACCGCACCTGCGGGATGCTGGCCAGCGTGAGGCTGAGCGCGGCCGCCGCCTCCACCTCGTGCGCGCCCTCGCCGTCCACACCGATAATGCCGAAGCCCTGTTGAGCCGGGTGTTGCGGGAGTGCAAGCACAGAGCAGGGTGTGTGTGTGTGTGTGTTGGAGATGTGGAGAGCACAAGCGCAAGATGTGGGTGTGGGTATGCGTGCGTGCGGCTGCGGCTGTTGTGTGCTTGCGCGCGCGGCAACGAGGCTGGGCCGGAGGAGAAGCCAGCGTGCGTTCGCCGGTGTGAGGCATACGGTATGCTGGTGAGCCGGAGACTGGGGCCGGGGCTCGGGGGCTGGGGTCTGGGTGCGGCGGTGGTCCCACTCCGCGCTCCTATCCTGCAACGTGTCTACATGGACACCGGCTGCTCCACGTGGCATCCTGACCTCCTCTGGTCCCATCTACTCTGTCCCCCTCCATCTTGAATGGATGCCCCCCTCCATCTTGCATGGCTGGCTGCCCCCCTCCCCCTCCCCCAATGGTCTACCGTCTACCACTTCCTTAACTAATCATGAATGCAATCCCCCCCGCATCATGCGACCCTGCTCCTCCCCGCCCCCCTCAAACCTCACCGTGCACCCGAACACGTTCCTCAGGCCCGGCACCTGCTGCCTCAGCGCCTCCACCAGCAGTGGAAAGTCCTGGGGGGGGGGAGGGGGACGGACGGATGGGGAGGGGAGGAATGGTGTTCCAACGACGGGGTGGAAATACGAGGGCGGGCGCGATGCCATGCGGCTTGGCCCAATTCACATACACACAAAAAAAAACGCACACACGCACACACACACGCACACACACGCATGCACACACCTGCTCGTACGCGGACGACACGTACACCATGGCCAGATCCACCCGGTCCGGCAGCGGCCCCGCTGCCCGGAGGCCCGCCAGGCAGTCTGTACGGCGTAGGGGGCAACAGGGGGACAGAGGGGATTGGGCATTAGGAGGACCAAACACATGCACAGCCAGCGAACTCCATGCCAGTACACCAAGAGTCTCTTACTCTCGGCGTGTGGGCCGTTCGGCTCGCACTGCCACACACACCTGCCCGCCCGCCCCGCACGCCCGCCTGTGCATTCCCAGGAATGCCCAGCTGTCAAGAGCATGCCCAGCTACCGAAATTACCGACCCCTTTCGCCCGGTATTTGTTCACTGACTCACCGTACAGGGCCTGCAGTAGGATTGGCTTGCGAGAGATGTGTGTGCGCCACAGCGGCGTGCTGGCCGGCTCCTGCGGCGGCTGTGACGGCGCCGCGTCTGCAGCTGAGGAGGACGAGGCCCGCGCGAAGACCGAGGTCGTGCGGCTAGCGCGGCTGGGCTGGGTGAAGGGGACCGAGGGAGCGACGGAGGGGGTGTCGAGCTGGAGCCGTGCGGTGCCGGTGAATGGGGCCGGCGTCAACTTGTGGCGTGCGAGGGCGCAGCCGCGCCGAGCGTGCGCCTGGCAGGCGCTGCCGGGCCCAGTTCGCAGCAGTATTTGCTGGGCGGCCATGGCTGCGCTGGAAGTGCCGGATATATGGGCTAAGAACTTTGCGGGTGTTGCACACTCGTGACCTAAAGCAAGAACGGAGGCCAAGACTCTCGCTGTCCCTTCAGCGCTTTGGCATATGCAGAGCACGGAGTACCGACACGCCTAGCAAACATGTAACAAGCTGTCAAGCAAAATTAATGCGAGCGTGGCATGAGTCCATGCAATGTGGAATTTTTTGCACAGAGTTGCAGCCAACCAGTGTATGTACTTTAGTTTTGCTTAACTTAGCGCCTCAAATACATCAAAGCGCGCCCGCTCCGGCGCTCCCGAACAGCTTCGGCTTCATAGCTTCCTGTCATTCCGGTTTTGACGCTAGTTTGCAGTTATAATACAGTATGTTCAGCAATATCAGCATCTCACAGCGTAGCATCTAGTCAATTGGAGTCGAAAGCACTCCACATTCCGGTTGCTGCGCTCATGTGCACTGTCGTGACCGATGAGCGCCGGTCGTGAGGGCCTACGACACCTCTCAGCAAGCTTGCTGAAGCAGCTCGTCGCCGCCGAACGGGTCGCGATAGCGACGCCGTCCATGCTGCCGGGTGCCCTGCCTCTTCCCGCCCACGCCGTGCCACGCGCCCGCACGCGCGCTTTACTTACCACCCAGCGGCTCTTCGCGGCGATGCCGCAGACACAGCAGCATGCTGCGACCGCCTCGGTCGCTGCAACGGAGCAGCTGAAGCCGGCGGATAGCGGTGCGGGCGCAACGAGCCAGACGGAGTCAACACCCATACAGCAGGGCTTCAGCATTCCCACACTCGCCACCGCGGCCGGCGCTCCCGCCACCGGGTTCAAGAAGACCTTCTACAAGCGAAAGCTGCCCTCACCCCCTGCAATTGAGTTCTCCTGCCCCGAAGGCAAGCGGGGATCGGGACGGGCACGCTTAGATGGCTGGCAGACAGCCCGCTGCAAACGTGGCGCAGCTGCGGCACCGACAGGCTGACACCAACCCAAGCCCGATTCCCTGTCCGTGCCGAAGCAACACCACCATGACATTGTTCACCACTATGCAACGCAAATCCGGGTTACAACAATCAATTGTGTGTGTGGTTGTGTCCAACACAGGCCGGCAGCTGTTCCAAGAGGCGCTCCTGGACGGCACCATGACCGGCTTCTTCAAACTGATGGAGCAATTCAAGTGAGGACTGTCCTGTGGGGTAGACAGGACAGCCTGGGCCCTGGGGACCTAGGGGTTCAGGCGCGGCAGGGAGGGGCGGCTAGGTCAGTGCCCGCTATTTGGCAGCGCCCAGCACAACGCCGCGGCTATGTCGAATTCCTCCAGCAGCGCCGCCTCCACTGGCACACACCTGCTTACAGTTACAGTTACGCTGTCGCATGAATCATGGGGGTTACCGGCACCCGCCAGGCCCTGCCCGACCCACATCGCCGACTCCACCACCCGCCGCACCCAGCACACAGCACCCAGGCCCGCGTGTTGCCTTGCTTCCCTCTTGTGCCGGCTGCCACACACGCAGCACGCAGGACGAGCCGGCCTTCTGCGGTCTGGCGTCCCTGGCCATGACGCTCAACGCGCTGTCCATTGACCCGCGCCGGACCTGGAAGGTGCGTGCGGGGGGGAGTTCCATGCATGATTCATGGGAAGAGGGGGTTAGCCGTTTGTGTGGAGCGGAGTGGTTTATTCACAATAGGGGGCTGGGCAGGGGTAAGGGGTAGGGGGGAGGCAAATTGCTGAATGGTGCAGTGAGGGCAGGGGGGGTAAGCATGGAGCGGAGCAGACCGCAGCGGCGGAGGCGGTAGAGCATGGGAGAGACGGGAGGGAGGCAAAGAGGGGGAAGAGGAGAGAAGGGGAGGGGCGGGAAGGGGCAGAGGGCACTGAAGCTTTGCGCTTTGCGTGTGTTGAGCTCGTGTTCACCTCCCGACTCTCGCCCTCCTCCTGTCCTCCTCCTTCGCACAGGGCTCCTGGCGCTGGTTCCACGAGGCCATGTTGGACTGCTGCAGGTGTGGATGTGTGTGTGTGTGTGTGTGTGTGTGTGTGTGGGGGGGTAATGTGCCCGAGCCCCATGGAGTAGGTCCCCATACGGTAGTCAAGGCAGCGTGGTGGGGAGGGACAGTCGATGCGGGTGTGGGTGTCGACATTTGAGGGGGAGGGAAGCTGTGCCCGACCCCGAAGAGCGGGTCCCGGGGGAGAGGCATGTGTGTTTCGGTAGCGGCAGTGCTGTGACGACGACGGAGGGAGTGCCGATGGCACACAGGAGGAGGTGACTGACGGATGTATGCCGGCTGGGTTCAGCACTTGAGCCTCAGCGGCGGGCCTGCTGATGTCTGCATCGCAATCACAAACACTGCCATTGCTGCTATTGCCGCCAGGCCGCTGGACGCTGTGAAGGAGGAGGGCATCACCCTGTACCAGGTGCGTGTGCATTTGTGAGCGTGAGCAAGCCTCAGCGATTTGTGTCTGCGTGCATGCGCCGTACGTGCTTGTGCATACCGGTACGTGCGTGCATGATGTTGACATCGCTGACCACCTCCCACCCGCCTCCCTCCGCCTCCCGCCCACCTCACACTCACCCCCCACCCACCTCAAACCAATGCCCCCTCGCTCGTTTCGCTTCCATCCCGTGATCTTCCCCCCTCTCTGTTTGATTTCTCATGGAATGGTGGACACACGCACACACGCACACACGCACACACACACTCTTACGCGCCCCCCTGCAGGCCTCCTGCCTGGCCCGCTGCAACGGCGCGCGGGTGGAGCTGGTGCCGTACGGCTCGGCCGGGCTGAGCCTGGAGCGCTTCCGTCGCGAGGTGGAGGCGGTGTGCGGCAGCGGCGAGGAACACATCGTGGTGTCCTACAGCCGCAAGGCATTCCTGCAGGTGGGGGCGTGTGGGCGTGTGGGTGGTCGGGGGGTGTGGGGTGGGCGTGTCGGCGCGTGGGTGTCTGGGTGTGAGGGTGGGCGTGGGCGTGTGTGGGGGGGAGGGGCATGGGTTTGTTTGCACCGGTTGCATGAGAATTTGGGGGGCGGATGAGGAAGGGGGGGCGTGGATATGGAGGCATATGTTGAGTCCCGGGAAGGAACCGGGGCGGGACAAGTGGGACTGGGATTGCTCCAAGCCCATCGCACGCTAGCGCAACTGGAGAATATTAGAGGGGTTCGGGCTGTGATCCCGACCACCTGTGCCGTCCAAAACACACGGCACGCACACGCCCTCCACTGCGCTTCTCCCCTCCCCCAAATGTGCCTGGCTATGACTTCGCTTCTTCTTAACTAGTCATGAATGTAACCCCCAATACCCCCGCCCCCCCTGTACCATCTTTGCACTCCCCCCCCCCCGAATTCGCAGACGGGCGACGGGCACTTCAGCCCCATAGGCGGCTACCACCGCGGCCGCGACCTGGTGCTTGTGCTGGACGTGGTGCGTGGGGGCGGAGGACGGGGGGGGGGGTTGCAAGGATGTTTGGAAAAGCGGTACAGTATGGGGGGTTGTAGATACCAGCGGAAATTAAACCGAAACCTCACGTGTCCTCCACGCCCCTCCGCGCCCTCCCCCTCTGCCTGTGCTCCACTCGTATAGCTTGGTTTGCTTTGGTTTGGGCTGGTATTTACAACCCGTCTTCCCCGCTGCCACTGCGCCGCCGCCGCAGGCTCGCTTCAAGTACCCACCGGTGAGGCATCAGCCGCGGCGACGTCCGGCGGCCGCACACCTGCGTCGCCTTGCCCTGCCCGAACCGGCCTCCTGAACTTCGGGCCGCAGCCATGCCTGTCACACGTGCCCGCGGCCTCACCGCAATCCTTCTGGCTCAGTTCGGGCTGCGGCGCTGAAACTCGCTCGAAGCCCCCAACCCTGCCGTGCCTTGATGCCTGTACCTCCCCTCGTTTCGAGTTCCGCGCCCGCCCCCCCCCCAGTGCTCATGACACTCATGGAGGAAACAACCCCACACCCCATCGCGCCATCCTCCACATGAACGCCTGCCCCCAACCCCGCCCTCGCAGCACTGGGTGCCGCTGCCCATGCTGTACCACGGCATGTCGTACGTGGACAAGGTGACGGGCCGCCCGCGCGGCTACATGCGGCTGGCCTCCAACCCGCTGCTGGACAGCGTGCTGCTGACCTGCGACGTGCGCAGCGCGCCGGAGGACTGGCGGCCGGCGGAGGCGTTCGTGCGCTCCGGTGCGGCCGCCCTGGTGCAGGTGCGCGTGTGTGGGAAGGGGCGCAGTAGGATCGAATGCAAAGTGCGCTATAGGCTGGAATAGGGGGAAGGGGGCAGAGGCGGCGGGTAGGGGAACGCGTTGCCAGGTTCTACTCCGAGGAAAAGCAGACGGGGAGGGGAAGGTGACCGCCACGCGCATTGGCTTCGGCGGTTGTGTGCATGCGTACCTGCACCTGCACGTGAATCTGCACCTGCATCTGCGCCTGCAACGTGAACCTCGCCCTGTGTGGTGGTGCAGGATCTGGCGGCGGCTGGCGGCTTGAGCGCGGAGGCGGTTGTTCGCGCCGTGGTGGACGCCGCGCCCCTAGCGGCACTGGACACATTCCTGGTGGTCCGGTCCGGGGCGCCCATGGCGGCGGCGCCACCAGACCAGACCGGCGCCACCGCCGCCTCCGGCCACGTCTGCCCCGGGCCGCCGCCGCCTTCGGCGCCGGCGGCGGGTGCAGGGGCGGGTGCGTTGGATGCGGCTGCGGGTCCGTTGGGGGCTGTGTGTGACACGCCAGAGGCAATGGTGGCGGCAGTGCGGCGGGCGTCAGAGATGGGCAACGCGGCGGCAACGGACTTGGCGGCGGCGACGGCCGCCGCCTCCGCGGCCTCCGCCGCTGGGCCCCCTGCTTCTTCCGCCGCCGGCAGCGCCCCTGCCGTAGCCGCATCGACAAGTCCCAAAGCGAAGAAGGGCTGTGGCACTGGCAAGACGCCCTGCGGCTCTGGCAGCTGCGGCACCTCCGCCGTGAGCACGGACGGCGGCGGCGGCGCTGCAGCCGCCGCCGCCGCCGCCGCCAGCTGTAGCAGCACCACGATGATGGCGGCTGCTACTGCCATCTTCACGGCGCACGACCGCTGCATCCCGATGGCGCAGCGGCAGCAGCTGCTGGACGAGCTGAAGGGCATGCCATTGTACGGCATAGTGTCAGCGCACCTGACGGTGCGCCGCGCCGCAGCTACGAATGCCGACGGCGCAGCTGGCGCCGGCGCCGACGGCAGGTCGGGCGTGTCAGCGGCGGAGGCGGAGGCGGATCGACGTGTGTTGCTGCACGGCGAGTACCTCACCGAGAAGTTGGTGATGGCGCTGCTGCTGCAGCGGCCAGAGGCCTGGCCCTCCGCGCCGCCGCCGCCGCCGTCGCCCGCGGCGGCGGCGCAAGCCGCCGCTGCCGCCGCCGCTGCGGCCGCCGCCGCGTCGGGCGCAGCGGCGCCCGGATCGCCCACGGCAGCCGGCCCGGCGGCGGTGCCGGCGACGGCGCCTGGCGGCGGGGCGTGGGGCTGGGCGGACCCGGCTGCGGGGCAGCAGTGGAGTGGTCTGGTGGGACTGGGCAACTACAATGTGGTGGAGGCGGAGGCGGCCTACCTGCGGGAGCAGTTGGCGCACATCGACGAGGTGCTGCAGGTGAGCGGCCGGGAGAGGGTTTGTAGGTGCCAGCCCAAATAAAACCGAACCCATTGTATGAGAGCGAGGAGAGTGTGGGGGTGGGTGGGGGAGGGGCATGTGGGTTTTGGTGATCTTTCCTCGCCGTAGTGCTGCTGCACACACGTCCATGGGACACATGCCACTGCCGTGCGTAATCGGACCTGGTTGTCTTGTCATCACCTGCTTCTGCTACTGCTGCTGCTGCTGCTGCTACTGCTGCAGGGCGGCGACGTGACGCGCACGTGTGGCGAGCACGTGCACCGCCTGGACTGCGCCGCACACGGCCACTGAGGCCCTGACGGGCACGGCGCCGTCCGTCACACTGGGACGGCGCCAGCCGTGCTATTGATAAGAGTGACAGGGCTGCTGCGGCACCTGACTTTATGACACCATGAAATGTGTGGGAGTAAGTCGGCAATACCGTAAGGTCGACTGAGACAATCTGGAGGACTGAGACGCAGACCGTGGACGCAGCCTGTGTTTCTGGGGGGGGGGGGGGAGTCTGGTGTGGCTGTCAGCCCACCAGGTGAGTGACAGCGGCGGTGATCAACACTCCTGATCAAGGGCGGCAAAGAGGTGATTTGCGGTAATAATTGCAACTATAGGCCACAGGTGGGGCACAGAACTGGTTTGTGTGTTTCCTTTCGATGAGGCGACGGTTCGTGGGAGTTCGTTACCAGTTCGTGGATTCAGCAAACGGCAGGTGGTTCAATCATTTTAATGCATATGGTGTTAGTATGACGAGCAGCAACTGCGGCACTGGGCAGCGGTACGAGTAGGCCTCGTTTGCACGTCGGCTGTCAAAGTGTCAGCTCCGCGAGCAGGCCTTGAACGCATGCACCCATATGTGCAAATGATGCACATGTAATGCAGCTACAAAATTATACAGCGATATTAGCTAGGGTGAGGTAGCCAGGGCGCCCTCGCGATGGTTACCCCACTACTGATGGCGGGCCTCCATCGCTTGCGCGCAAGAACCCAGTTGAACAAAAACCGTGTAGTCATTTTATTTCTTGAGTGGCGCCTGTTACGGCACGCCCCAACCACAGTCCCTGCGATTCGCGCGTCAAAGGCCTGTACCAGCTGTGCGGAGAGTAGCTTCAAGGCAGCACGGCCACGGGTGCTGTGAGTTACGCACGATCACTTTGAACTCAATAGGCGCTAGAAGAACACATATTGCGAGCTGAGGCGCGCTTGCACCTTAGCATGCAACCACTAGCGTAGGCCTGCCAAAGCGAACGAGGCCGGCGAGGAACGCCGGCGTGGTCTATCTGCACAGCATAACCATGGCCACGCGACTTCCGTTAATTCTGCTAGTCATTGCGGCACTTCACGCCGCGTCGGCCGTCCATGTACCCGACACCTACGCGCGCTGGGCGCTTGAGCGAAACGAGGACAAGCAGCATCGCCGTCTGAAGTCGGAGCTGGTCCCAGATGGCATTCCAAGCATGGAGAGCGTTAAAGGTACAGACCTTCCTATTCAGGGGATGCCGAGTCGCACCACACGCCGGCTGCTGCAGAGCTCGGGGTCCAGCTTCACCGCGCCCCCAGACTTGTCGGTGCTTACGGGGGGACTGGACTGCATTGCGGATCCCAAGGCAAACGCGCTTTACCCGGTGGTGAGTGTTTCGCACGGCCCACGGCCCTTCGGCTCTTGGCGCCGACGACGACAGGCACCCAAATGTATACAGTACTGTTTACAGACCTGGGCATGGAGGGGCGACCAGAGGGCGCGACGAGGCCCCAGAACACTGCCAAGCCCACCAAGCCTATTCACCAACAACCCTGACCTACCCCTGTTTGGCTTCGTTCGCTGCAGGCCGTGGCGCCGCCGGGCGGCAGTCGTGTCGGCAATGTGCTGTGTGTGGAGGTGAACCGGGACGTGGGCGCCTGCAGCGCTGCTGGGTCAGCCTGCTGCACGGCCATGCGTGTGGGCGGCATCCAGATACCCAGCCGTGAGTGCGAGGCACACAGTGTGGGCTGGGGAGGAGCGGTGTTGGGAGTTTAGGACCTGGGAGCACGCTGGGGGCCGGGCGAGATAGAAACCATGCAGTCCCCCCATTGCCCCGCCCTCCAACACACACAGCTCTGCGCGTCTCCCTCCCTCGCTCGCGCAGGCTCTCGCTGCTCCGCCGCGGTGCAGTCGGTGGAGGTGGATGGCGCGGCCTGGAGCAGCTGGGGCTGGGAGGCGGGCAGCGCCAGCCTGCGCATCACGGGGCTCAACAAGGTCACCGGCGGCACCAAGACCGTGTGCATCACACTGGGGCAGGTGAGAGACGCACAGCAGGGCAGCAATAGCGGTGGCGGTGGTGTTGAGAGGGACGGGAAGGGCGGGGAGGGGGGTGGGGTCCAAGACGGACGGCGTGATTTGAAATTGGTTTGCATGGGGGTGGAGCGGACGCCTCGGTCCCCGTCAGCCCTGCTGCTCACGCCGCCCCAACCCCGCCACCCAACCTCTCACCACCAGGACTCGGCGTGCAGTCGGCCCCGGCGCTTCTGCCGCGACAACGGCGACGGCAGCGGCAGCACCTGCATGATGCTGGTGTACAACGCCGGGGCAGGCCCCTCCAAGGCCGCCGCCCCCAACTGCTGCCCCCTCTACGACGTCGACCTACGAGCCGCGGCCGTCACCGACGGCGTGACCAGCAGCCCCCCGCCGCCCAGCCCCACCCCGCCCAGTCCGCCGCCGCCGCCCAGCCCTGAGCCGCCCAGCCCCCCACCACCGCCCAGCCCACAGCCGCCCAGTCCAGAGCCCCCCAGTCCGCAGCCCCCCAGCCCCCTTCCGCCGTCGCCGGCTCCACCCGCCCCTCCCAGCCCTGTTCCACCCAGCCCTGTTCCACCCAGCCCAGCCCCTCCCTACCCACCATCGCCGGCACCGCCGTACCCGCCCTCGCCACGGCCGCCGGTCCCCCCTTCACCACGGCCTCCAAGCCCACGTCCGCCTTCCCCCAAGCCTCCCTCGCCCGCGCCTCCTTCCCCCGCTCCTCCCTCACCCGCTCCTCCCTCGCCCGCGCCCCCTTCCCCTGCGCCTCCCTCGCCCGCCCCTCCCTCCCCTGCGCCTCCCTCCCCTGCGCCTCCTTCGCCCGCGCCTCCCTCACCCGTCCCTCCCTCGCCCGCCCCTCCCTCGCCCACTCCTCCCTCGCCCGCACCTCCTTCGCCCACTCCTCCCTCCCCCACTCCTCCCTCGCCCGCACTCCCTTCGCCTTCACCCCTGCCGCCGCCACTCCCGCTGCCACTAGCTGTCCCGGCGACAGTGCCGTACCCGCCGCCGTACTACACATCAGTCACGTCACCGCCACCGGTGTACGGCGTTTATTCCGCACAGCCGCCTATGTACGGCGTTTACTCCGCACAGCCGCCGGTGTACGGCGTTTATTCCCCACCGCCGCCGTACACGGCCAGTGTCTACCCACCACACTACCCTGCATCTCCTCCTGCCGCTGCCGTGCTGCCCAAGCCTTCGCCCCGGCCCTCGCCGTTCCCGCTCTCGCCACCTCCAGGCAGCCCCCCTCCCTCTCCACCCCCGCCTTCGCCGCCGCCCCCCTCACCAGCGCCTTCCCCGTCGCCAGTGCAAGCACCGCCATCGCCATCGCCCTCCCTGCGACCGTCTCCCCGTCCCACGGCCTTCCCTCTGTCCTCTCCCGCCAGCCCCCTGCCTTCGGCCTCGCCACCTCCTTCACCGGCGCCGCCCGTGCCACCTCCGCCTCCCTCGCCACAGCCCCCCAGTCCACCGCCGCCGCCCACTCCTCCTTCTCCTGTTCCTTCACCTCCTCCCTCGCCGCCACCGCCCTCGCCTCCTCCTCCTTCACCCCCGCCCCCTCCTCCCTCACCGCCCCCTCCCGACCCGCCTCCGCCCTCGCCATCGCCCCCTCCTCCCGACTTACCTCCTCCCTCGCCCCCTCCTCCCTCACCGCCCCCTCCTGACCCACCTCCGCCCTCGCCATCGCCCCCTCCTCCCGACTCTCCGCCTCCCTCGCCCCCTCCGCCCTCACCACCCCCTCCCGACCCACCTCCCCCCTCGCCGCCTCCGCCCTCGCCTCCTCCTCCAGACCCCCCACCACCCTCGCCACCACCTCCTGACCTACCGCCTCCCACCACAACCAAGGACCGCAGCCCCCGGCCTCCTATCCACCCACCTCAACCGCCACGCCCGCCGCGGCCTCCTGCCCGGCCCGCTGACGAGGCTGCGCCCCCGGATGGCATGCCGCCACCAGACTCCGCGCCGCCAGGGGACTTCGCGCAGCCCCCGCCGCCGCCGCCACCCCCTCCTGCCAACTTTGCAGTGGTGCCATCACGGCTGGCGACGTCGTTTGGTGGAACCTACACGACGTTACTCGTCAATGGCAAGAGCACTTGCAGGTAAGCAGCTTGGTAAGGAGAAACGAGTGCACGTGAGGATGCCAGTCACTCTCAACCCTGCTCCTCTGCCCGGACGAGAAAAATGGATACGGGACCCTTCCCATGCCGTGTGTTTTACACATACACACAATTTCTGCCGCCTCCCGGCCGCGGCTGCAGGTACCAGGTCACTCTGTCCGCCCGCCTGCTGTTGGGCGGCGGGCGGCCGGCGGGCGGCCGCATCACAGGTCTGGCGCTGCGGCTGGCGGCGGGCGCCAATACCGAGCTGCGCTTCCCCAGCGCCAAGGCCATCTACCGCTCGTAAGTCATCACACAGTGCAGGCCCTCTTTGTGGTTGTCTATACAACCACACGCAATCCTCCATATTTCTCTCTCGCACACACGCGCGCTCTCACACAGACAAACACACACTCAACAGCGCCGCCCCACATCTTCCATGTTGGGTTTTCCACTCCCACCCCGTCCACATCCTCTCCCACATCCACAGCAACGCACAAAATTACATGCACTCCACTCTTCGCACTCCACATCACATCCTGCTGCACCATGCGCTGCACAGGCTGACGGTGTGGATGGGGGCCGCCGCCAAGAGGCCCGCTGATATGACCCGGGCCTTCGACAACAACATGGTCACCAACACCCGCAGCCTGGTGCACCTGGCGCGCCCGTTCACGCTGGAGGCCGGCGCATTCAAGACCGGCGCGAGCAGCTGGTTCTGGATCGCCTTCTCCAGCGGCGGATACACGTGCGTGCGCCCGTGCGTGATCACATGTTTGTTTGTGTGTTTGGCTTGGCGTCGCTGGTGCATAGAGGTTGGGCGCGAAATGGGAGGACGCTGTACCTTATGGGCCGCTGGGGTTCGTGGGCTTTGGGGAGTGAACACTTGGTAGCTTTCGCGCATACAGCTGTGTCCTTCACAACCTCATGCTGCTGTGCTCTTCACAGCCTCATGCGCTGTCGTGTATTAAATTTGCGGTGCATTCACGCCCTCAGCCGCCGCCGCCGCGTACGTACCGCACTAACCGCAATCCACATGTGGCATGCAGGTACACGGGCGGTGACCTGGTGGTTGAGATCGTGCTGTCAGACGTCGTGGGCGGCGCGCCCAAGCCCGTGCCCTTCGACGCCTACCCCAGGTGCGGCGTGCGACGTGCGCACCTCGATCTGGGTCGCCTGCGGATGTTGTTGTGCCATCACGAGGACGAAGGAAGTGTACTCCTCTGCGAACTTACGAGAATTACGTACCAAGCCGCACAGGCACAGTGTCTAGCTTCGCCTGGATTGCACGCGTACTGCACAAAGCCGGTGAACGAGCATGTAGGCGCCATCACACGACACACGCTACCACACACACACACACACACACACACACACACACACACACACACACACACACACACACACACACACACACACACACACACACACACACACCAGTCGAGCGACCCGCTGACCCGTACAACCCACGCTCCCGCCCCCGCCCCCGCCCGCAGCGGTCCGGACGCTGCCGCCGCCTACGCGCCCAACTACAAAGCCACCAGCGCCACGGGTCCAGCCAACCGTGACGTACTGGCCATGCTGCTGCCGTACACCAACTAACTAACTGGCAGCGCCAGCAGCAGTTCGCGCGCCGCCACTGGCCAGCACTGCTTGGTGGCGGTGGCTCGCCGTCACCCACAGACGCACACACGCACCTCCTTCCCACGTGCTCCCGTGAACACGTAGATGCCAATGGCTCGACTGCTTTATGCGCCTGTCGTGATTGACATTGACGGACTGGGGCGACGTCCCAGTTTGGCGAGCACCCCTTCACCAAGCTTATTAACCTAGCGCGCACGGTTTGCAATTTGTGACTCTGCACACGTATGTAGCGATAGCCCGCCGTGCGCGGGACTGCTTGCGCCTCACGGCCTGTAGCTCTAGAAGTATTGTTTTCATAGTATGGCGCCTGACTTTTGCGGCGGCGCGCTCTGGCCAGCCCTTGATTGCATGCGTTGGCAGTTTTGATTGCTCATCAGTTGCCTGTCTTAGATGCGGGAGGGTTGCAGGTGTGGGGCCAGTGTGCCGCTTCCCGCAGGCGGCTAACACGTTAGGGCTGTAATAGCACGGTGCGCGAAGCGGTGATTCATCTGGAGTTAGCTCTCTTAGTTGGCCCTGCATGGGGCTATCTATTCTTTAATAGGCTGGACTTCTTGTGCTGGGTTATGTCTATCTTGACCCAATGCTCTTTATCCCCTGTGTGGATACATAATACGTACTGGCGGCGTATAGCTGTATGGCTGGGAAACTAGCAGGTTCCATCACTCATGTATAAAGTGACTGGAGCTTTAAGCAGTAAGCAGAGGAGTTTTACAAGTAACAAACTTGCCCACCATTGTAACACGTTCTGATGGGAAGTCCAGAGCTTATCCCTTACTCCTTGTCAGCCTAGACACCACCCCCTTCGCAGCATCTCAGCACTTCAACCCCACCCTCCAGATCCAAACCCAGTCACATCCTCTACAGCCATGTCGCCATCGGATCACTCGGCCGCTCCTCCCGCCACCACCCCTCCCATTACTACTCCCGCGGCGGCGCCTGCACCTGCATACGGCTCACGGCCGCCCCACGGGCCTGCACCAACGGCCCCAGCTGATCCAGCTTGTCGTACATACCCTGTATCGTACACACCCATACATATCGGGTTTCTCAGAAGAGCGTGGCGTGGCGGGTCGGGGTGATTGGAGCAAGTTGGGTTGGGGTCGGGTCGGGGACTGGGCAGGGCAGGTCGTAAGTCGAGTGGTGCATCAGCAGGCACACGTCAGGGTGGGCCTCCCAAACCCAGCGGGGCGAAGTACACCCGGACAAAGCAGGACCAAAGCCACAATGGGGCATCAGCAGCCTGCGCGGGATCTATCCCCGTATGACACACCGCAGGTTTAAGACGACAGGCCATCCCAGCCTCAGCCCCGCTGGCCCCGCACACCGCCCCACAGCCGCCCCATCGCGCGTCCTCTCACCAGCAGTCCGCCCGTGTGCACGAACAGCACTGTGCGCCCCCGCCAGGCGCCCGGGTCGGCCCGCACCTCCCGCAGCAGCGCGTGTACGGCCTTGCCGCTGTACACTGGATCCAACACCACACCCGTGGCGGCGGCGACAGCCTGCAGCGGGGGGCCGTCGGGGCCGCGGGTCGGGGCAGGTGCCGGAGAGGCGGCGACTCGGGGTGACTTCACTTGGCATGCACACATGAACGTTTTCCTTGTGCTCTTTAACATGAGTGCTTGCATCCCCCAAACATTGCCCACCCTCCGCCCGCACCTGCACTGTGGCCAGCTCCTCCTCAGTGCTTATGGCGTAGCCTGCCCCGCGCGCCTGCACCGCACGCAGCAGCGACTGCACCGCCAGCGCCTCATCCGGCTGCTGCTGTTGCAGCAGCAGCAGCTGCCCACCGGCTGCGCCGCCCTCCGCCGATCCTTGTTGCGGCTGGGTGCGGGTTTGCGCTCCTCCCCCGGGCGAGCCAGCAGGCACCTCCAGTCCCAGGCCTTGAAAGAGGCCGTTGATGTAGTCATAGAAGTAGGAGGGCGTGTCGCACACGCCGTAGGCGTGCACGCGTGCGCCCAGGCCGCTGCGGCAGGGGAGGACGCGGAGAGGGCGGAGAGGGCAGATGGAGGGGGCAGAGGACAGAGAGGAGCAGGTGTGGAAAGGGCTGGATGGGACAGCGGCTCAGGGGCGGAAAATCATGCGGTCTTTGCTGAACGCTAGCTACTTGCCTCCAGTCCAATCGCGAGCCAGCTTGCTCATGACCCACGTCTACGTCCTTTCCTATATCGAGTGCACAACGCCGCGCTGGCAGTGCAACTTGGCTATTACATGCTTTAGTCCGCATTCCCTAACCGCGCTCCCTCTTCCCCTGAAGACCCCGCTGCCCCCGGCCCCACCTGAGATGCGACCCCAGCGCCAGTCCAGCCGTGGTCCCGCCGCTGCCGCACGCCATTGCGATGTCCGTGATGGTCTCACCCATCTCGCGAGACTGATGAATGATCTCATCGATTGCCTGCGCGAGGCCGGAATATATTACCATATGGTGTTAATGGGTTACGGATGCGCTTTATGACGGTTGACATTGATGTGATCATTGCGTATGAACTACGTGCAGCGTGCGCAGGGTACGCGTGCGCAGTCGAACTAGCTAGCACTTGTCATCACGTCGGGACAGTTCCGGCACACGACTCAGTTACTGTACACGCTTCCGTTGCGCCCAATTGCAAACCCCCTCTCCCTCTCCGCGCTCGGGGGCGTGTCCTCTGGTTTGCCCCCAGAGCGCTCCCCCACCCTTCCACCCGCCCGCCGTACCTGCAGGTACCCCCACGTGCCCAGTGCACTGGAACCGCCCACAGGAATGACGTACGGGTTCTTGCCGGCCGCCTGTGAGGCGTGTAGAGCACACAGTTTGGGCACGTTTCCAGGGTTATACACATGGGCGTCCCGCAACGGTCCCGCAACGGTCCGTTGCCTTACCTACATAGCCGGCCCCCGCCCCGTATCCCTGAATGCGAGCGGAACACTACGACACGCAACCGCATGGCTGCCTCCCCTCCTGCCCACCCACTGACTCCAGCCCCAGCCCTCGCCCGCGTCAGCTCTAGCTACCTGCAGCTCCAGTGCCAGCTGCTCTAGCAGTGCCGTACTGCCCACAGCGCCGTACTCCTCCTTGGTTACCTGCGTGTGAGACGGACAGGGAAGGAAACGTGACCGGTCGGCTGGGCTGTGCGCCACACAGTGACATGGAGCCGCAGCCGCACAGGGGCCCCGGCAAACGATTCCCAGAACACGAGTGTGCACCCCCCCTCCCCCCCCCTCCTCCTCCTCCTCCTCCTCCTCCTCCTCCTCCTCCTGTTGTCAACTCCCTTTCAGCTCCCACATCCACCCCCTCACCATGTGCAGCTGCGCGCCCGCCAGCCTCTCCACCAGCAGGTTCCCCACCAGCCCGGGGTCACTGTCCACGTCCTGTGTGCACGCATGCAACATGCAACATGCGTGTGTGTGTTGACAGCGCGCCACGAAATGGCGGCTCACTAGCAGGAGGCCACGCAGCCTATGCCGGCACATTCCCGCGTGCCGAGGCCCAAGACCAAGGCCCTGTCCACACACGACCATCCACGTACAAACCCAACCCCAACCCCGCTCATGGGTTGAACGCCTCCGACCCTTTGGGCTTCGCAAACAAGATATGAATGCCGGCATCGCTCAATCCCTAGTCCCCACCTGTCTGCTGGTGCGCAGTATGAGGTGGCAGTCCAGTCCCAGGTAGCGTGCGGCCACGGCGGTGGCGCGGGCGTGGTTGGACTGGATGCCGCCGATGGTGACGACGCAGTCGTGGCCGCCCGCCGCCGCGGCCGCCAGCAGGAACTCCAGCTTGCGCACCTGGCAGCAGGAGGAGCAGGAGGAATAGGGGGAAGAGGGGGAAGAGGAGGGGAGGAGAAGGGGAGCGGCGGCGGAGGGGACATGGAGGGGACCGGTGGAAAGGGGGAGTATGGAAGGCGACAAGACCCGACCCAGCTCGGCACACGTGCGCGGTTGCATTGTCTTCCAAGGCTCAATGGCGTTTCAAGCAGCAAGGGCCGCGAAGGCAATGCTAGGGGTCAACGGGCCCACATGTGGACATGGGGACGGTGGGGTCAGGGCTCATGCACACGGCGCGATCAGAACGGGTGAGAGAGCCCACCGATTGGCCCCGGCTCCGGACCTCTTCCCCCGTGCCAATAGACCGCATTCGCGAGCGCACTCGTGATGCACCCACACATGCATCCCCTATGCTTTTCTGCACGCGCGCGCCGCCGCCACACCGCGCCAGCCCCCCACACCTCTCCCCGACCTCCTGGGGCCCCACCCGCCCACCTTGTTGCCGCTGAGTTGCATGCCGCTGAGGTCGTCTCGCTTCACCAGCACCCTCACGCCCTCCGGAAGCCCAGGCAGCCGCCACTCGTGGATGGGTGTGGGCAACATGCCCAGACGGAAGCGGCGGCTGGGTGCCTGTGGAGTGTGGGGATGTGAGGTGCGCGTGGGTGCGGGCTTGGGCCGTGATTGGGTCGTGCATGTGCAAGTCCTTTGGCGGAGGTTGACGTGTCGCATGGGGCTGCTTAGGGGTGCCAGTTGTGTGCGGCGTGTGGTAGAGGCGATGAAGGGCTGTGGCTTTGGGCGTGTGTGGCAGGGCATGCCTGGAAGGCAGCAATTGCTGGCAGCGCCGGTTGCAACGGGTTAGGGGGTTCGCTGACGTGCTGGCGCCAATAGACAACGTCATGTACAAGTAAGGTTGTGTGCATGCAACATGGGAGACAGGTGAGGGGCAAAAGGAGTGGCGCTGTGGGCTGGCGACAGGCGTGTGTGCGTGCAATCTCCGGATAGCGCAGAAGGGAACCCATGCCCTTCAGCCTAAACTGGCCTAAAGACCGCTGGTCCGCGTCTCAGGAGCACACGCTCGGCACTGACAAGGGTGCCTATGTGTTTAGATACTCATCAGCTGCTGCAACCCGCGTTTTGCGAGGACTTCAGCTGCGTCGGCAGCGGTTTGCACGTGTGCACGTGTGCCTGGTTGACACGGTATGTGGAGATGCGGGGGTTAATAGTGCTGTCTCTGACTCTGACTCTGACTGGGTGATCTCTGACCCTGACTCTGTTTCAGGTTCAGGGTCAGGTTTAGAGTTACAGGGTACACGTGCAGCCGTCGGCAGGAAGGCAGGGCTCGGGCGTTGCGCTGCCCCAACCGCGTGTCCGCACATCGCGTTTCAACGCCCGCACGCACCAGAGGTATGCCGCTCGCCCAGTCAGGTGGCGTGTAATCTTCCAAGCTCAGGAAGTTATGGCCCATGCTTGAAGAGACCGGATTCAAAGCAGCCCGCGACTGTCGTGCGCCCATCGATGCCCCGAGCTTGTTTCTGAGTCGCTGATGGCCTGGGCAAAGTCGCATTGGATCTTCGATACTAATTACTATATGCAAACGGTCCTTCTGGGTAGCGAGGTTAGTCTTGAGCCAACATTTTGCCGGCAGGGCGGGTGTCAGGTCGGGAGGCCGAACAATCCTGCATTTGGCGAACAGTCCACTTCTGTTATTTGCACTTAACGTTTTTTTTGTGTACATGTGTGTCCAAAGGAGCTTGCAGTAAGGGGATGCCAGGACTATTTTTTGGAGCCAGCGGGGGGGGGGGCAGGAAAAGGGAGGCAGGGGAGGCAGGGGAGGGGAGATGTCCGCGGCCCCAGCCTCGCCCCACCCGCCTGCCTCGACCCAACATAACAAAGCCAGTTTGCAGTCTACGAGCCCATTTGCCAGCTGTGCTTAGGACTGTAAGGAGCAGATGGCGCAAACGCCAATGGCTTTGCACCGACGCAGCCCCCGGCTTCGAGACGCCTTGATAGAAGAGACCGGCTTCAAAGCGGCCCGGGACTGCCGTCTGCCGCACGCGGAATTGCAAAGCCATAACTGTGTGCATGTGTCGTCGCCGCCAGTGCCTAGGCCCACCACAGCGCCGAGCTTTGAGACGCCTAGTGCCCGACGTGCTTCGACACGCGACCGTGCCCTGGAATGCCACGGAGGTCCCCTGGGGGTCCCTTTTCCAAGGGTTTCGCGGGATTTCAGGTGCTATATATATTGCTGGAGCCAAGCATGTCTTCGCACAGTAAGGGCCCTTACTCTTCGGGCGTCATCGGAGATGATGCCCGCCTCACCCCCGGGGTTCTGTAGTTCCTACTAGTTACTAGTTACCTGAAATGTGCTGAAGTTAAATGAGCATGACCTATAACCTTGCTTTCTCTGCTTTAGATTGTCAAAAGGAACTGCTGTGACGCAAACTCCTCGCAGTTCCTTTAAAACTTTGCACTCATTATTATATTTTGATGCAATACTAGAATTCCACGCTATCGTGGCATAGCATAGCATGCGCGGCCAGGCTTTCTGCAGGGACCGGAGTCTCGCTTCCTGAGAACACGCAATGTGCCTGTCAATGTCGGTTAGCTAGATATTGAAACAGCTGGAATATGCGGTTGAAAGGAGCCAGCGCCGGGCTGCTGGGATGGACTTTATGGCTCTGCTGCGCGTTGGTCCGCGGCCAGCAAGCAGCCCGAGGAACAGTGGACTGCAAAAACGGCCAGGATATTGTGCGGGCACTTCAGGACCCCGAAGGTGAGACCAGGTTAATGCTAGCCATTATGCAGCGTTTTCGCACCGGCAGGCCGACTCAATGAACGGAAAACTTTTTAAGCAGCTTACAGCCAACATCTAAGCTTGCATGCGCACATGCGCAGTCACACTTGAGCGCCTCGCAAACGGGTTCCCACGGCGGCAGCTGTAAGCACCCACCCACGCGCGGCCCCACCGAGAGTCCCACCCTTGCTGCGGAATATTTGCTTGAAAGAGCCCGCATTTGTTACACGGCTGCGCGGCGAGCATGATAAGCAGAGGCACCAGCACGGGCGCCTTACCGCAGGGTCTCTAATAGCTGAGTTGCACACGGCACCGCGCAACCCACCATACATCCCCGCCCTGCCCCGTAATTCCAACTGCAGTCCACACAGCCTACCTTATGTACAACATGGTGCTGTCGGAGTCAGACTGGGCCGGCGTGTCGGTGAGTGAGGTGCCGGCCCTGTCACACGCTACTGTTACGGTTACACGGCGCCCCCCAGGCTCGCCGTCTGTGTACGGCGGGCAGCTCATGAGTTATGACACCCCCGAATGTATGGGTTGCCAATCGAACACCCTGGATGAGCACGCGCCGGACCCTGTCGCTCGCCCAAAGCGGCTTGCTTCGACCTCCCGCATCCCCTCCCGACCTCCCAACCTGACCCATATCCCTTCGACACAGACGCCGTACACGCTAACACGCAACTTCACGGTCGCCAAGCACCCGACCCTGCTGGACATGCCCATCCTGGACTTGAGCTTCGCAACTGGGCATGTCCAACTGATGCAAGCAGTGGTGAGTCAGGATCAGGGGCTGGCGGCACAGCCGGTGCCGCGAGTTTTGGGCGACAAGTCGTGGCCTACAAGCGACGTGGGGTGGCGGGGAGATTCGTGGAAAGAAGCTTCTTGCTGGGGCCTGGAACCTCGGGGCCGGCGGCGCATCGAGTTCAACATCTGGGGGGCTGCTAGGCCGCTGGTTGGCGGCGAGGCGTGTTGGGGTGCCGTGTGACTCCCGGACGAATCAGCCGCAGTGGCGCACTGTCAGTGCCACAGTCATACGCACGTGCACATATGGAAGTGTTTTGGAACCCGTCGTTGGCCAACATGATTTTGACCGTGATCCCTTCTCATCTAGCGAACCAACACGCTCAAATGCAAACAGGTGCTTTCGTTTGTGGACCTGGTGCTCACGCGCTTCCGAGGAGACACCACAGTCGCGCAGGCGCCAGGTGGGTTGCTTGTGTGCGGTCATTCTCCGCCTGCGCGTGTGTGCATGTGCTCCTAATTGCGGAAAGCTGGTCGGCATGGTGGCGGTGGTGCTGCTCCTTTACCTCGTTTGGATCCTAGCGCGGGCGGCATGCCGTACCTGCCTTGCCTGTCTACAAGTGACCGCCAATGCCACACGCATGACACCCGACAAATGCCACCATGCGACAGGCTTTGACCTGCTGACGACGTCTCAGCCAGGGCTGGTGCCGCCGCCGGTCCTGTCCATCGTGTCGGGCGGGCTGGTCATGCGCGCCTGCATGCCTGTGGCGTTTGCGGTGGGTGTCGTAGAGCCATGGGTTGCTGCAATGGCGGCAGGTGGCGTGCCGTTTTACAGTGATGTTGATGCACACCCTGCCGACCACATGCCTGCATGGGTGCTGTTCATAACCCGCGGGCGCTGCAGCTGGTTCTGCTACTGTAAACTTCCACGCCTTGCAACCCTATGACCTAGGCAACCAGGTATCCAGCCAGGCCGCCATCCACTTCCCAACCCCTCGTCACACAGGCCATGGCTACCGTCACGATGCCGCGACCGCCGCAGTACGGCGGCAACCACTCCGTCGACTGGCGGCTGCCGCAGCCCGCGTGCGTGAACGACTCGGTGCAGGCGCCGGCACCGCCGCTGGCGCGGTGCTGGCCGGCGCGGGGCATGTACAGGGACCTCAAGACCTACGGCGCCAACATTGACGCGTCGGGTGGGTGGGCGAGTGGGGGTGGATGGATGGCGGGTGGGTCAACGTGGTGGTAACGAGCACTTGCGCAGGGTTGTGGAGCACCGCGACGCACACCGGCGCCGTGAAGACTTGATGATGGGATGAATGGGCTAGGGCGGGGCCGTGAGGCGGGAGCACGAGTCGATTGTGTCGCGTGTGTGGCATGCCGCTTGGTGGCTTGATGCAATGAGTGCCGTTTTTGACCCTGTGACACGTGCAGGCAAGGCAGTACCGTCGAATTATCTGGCCTTGCTGAGCAACGTAGCACGTGAGTGCCCGCCAGTGGCAGATATAGTATTGTTGCATGTATGATGATACAGATGCATGGGATGTGGGCTGGCTGCGAACCCCAGCAGCATATTCTTGCCGCCGTTGCCTCGCTGACGCTCATGTCTGCCCTATTACCTGCGCACTGCGCGACGCTGACATTCTGGTGCTGCCGCCATCGACTCGTCAGTGCTGTGGTGAGTCGCCTGCCTGCATGCGACGTGCCGGGGGGGTACAACGCCGCCGCTGGTTCCGCCCTCCCGCAGTGTGCAGGTTGCAGTCTCCAGCGAGTGTGTGTCTCTCTCAAATCCATTAGACGTCATGCATGCTGCCCGTCATGCATCTAGCTTACGGGCGAGACCAAGCCTAACCAGTATATTTTGCCCCTGCTGCTGTCTGCAAATCGCAGCGAGATGCTGATGACCGACGAGTGCGCCCAGCAGCTGGGGCCGCTCGGCTGCTGGCTGTTCATGTTCGGCCGGGCCTCGACGCCTTCGCCGCCGCCCTCCGCCTCGCACCCAGCCGGCATTGGCTCGGCAGTGGATGGCACGGGCATTGACCCGACCAAGCAGCCCAGCGCCAGTCCAGCCGACTCCAGCTCGGGGGGCGACGGCACCGACGGCAGTGGGCCTAGCAGCGACACGGTCGCAGCCATCGTGGGCGGCGTGGTGGGAGGTGAGGCGCTGGCGGCTGGGGCTGGAGGGGGGTTTGTAAAGATTGGTACAGAGAAGTGAAAAGAACTTGCTCAGTGCGGATGCACAGCGAGAGTAGCGGGTACTATGCCGTTGACACCAGCATGTAGGACCGCCGGGGATGCTTCCTTGCCCGTTTGCTGAATTTTACTGGATTGAAAGGCCCTAGTTCCTTTTAAGACTCAAGCTCCCGAATAAGAAGCTGAGTGCATGCGTAAGACAGCCTGCACGGCGGTGGAGCAGGCAACGAAGACGTACTGTGGATGTCGGGGTGGGGGCCACCACGTACCAGCATATCGCGCGCGCAACCTGTGCTGGGAGGAAGAGGGAAGGGGCCGTGGCAACGCGCGTGCTTCTGTTGTGGCCCCTGTCCGCGTGCAGGCGTGGTGCTGCTTGCGATCATTGTGGTGGCGGTGATGGTGCACAACACGCGGCGGAGACCGACGGCGGCGGAGCCGGTGGCAGCGGGCGCCAACGGCGGCGCTGGCGGCAGCGAGCATAAGGCCAAAGGAGGCAAATCTTTGTCAGGCCGGTAAGTAAACGGCCCAGGAAGTCTTGACGTGGGTCGGCGCCGCTTGCGGAACAAGGCGCGTGAAGCACTAGCTCCACGCCGTCGACCCACCCACCCCGCGCCCTCGCGTTGAGTCAGAATCTTACACTCTTCATGAATCCCTCGGGCGTACACAGGCCTAGCCGCAGCATCGACGGCAAGCCATTTTCGGCGACGCCGCAGCTCTCGATGTCGGCGGCCGCCGCGGTGGCGGTTGGCAAGCTGCTAGGCGGCGGCAGCGGCGTGGGCAAAGGCGGTGGCAGCGGCCCGCCGGACAGCGCTCTGGATGCCGCGCTGACGTCGGCGTGCGGCGAGGACCCCAGCACCGCCGGCTCATCCGCAGGCGAGGTGGTCCTGCACGTGGACGGCGCCGGCGGGGCCGGAGGCATGGCGGTTGCGGTGGGTGCCGTGGCTACTCTGGTAGACCCCATGGATGGCGGGGGCTCGGATCAGGCGGTGCTGGGACGCACGGCGGCGCCACTGGTGTCAGCGGGCACCTCGGCAGGCACGCATGCGGGCGCGGGGGCGGGCGTGCACTCGTCGATCTCGGCGGGCGCAGCGGCGCGCGCGCCGGCGTCGGTGGCGGCAGCTGCTGGCGGGGACGGAGGCGCGGCGGTCGCGGCGGGCGCAGTTGCGGCGCAGTCGTCATCGGACCTGCTGTGGGGCATCCGACCCAAGTCGGACGCGATAGGTGCGTGCGAGTATGTGCATACGTGTGTGCCGTGCAGGATTGCATGCGGGGGACTGACAAACCACCTCCTCACACTGCCTGTGCCAGCAAGCCAACGGACCAAACTCCTCTTGCCCTGTCAACCGCGGCTGCCTCTCTTGCTGCCGCAATAGCGGCTGACGCTGGCGCTATTAGTGAAGTCACGCTGGTGCGTTTATGGTGCTGCAGACGAAGCCGCCGCGCCTCTTGTGGTGGTGACGCCCTTCACGCCGCCGCGGGCGGACTTCCAAGAGCTCGACGACACTCAGGCGGCGCAGGAGCTGCGGCTGGTGCCCGTGACGCTGGGCAAGGGGTGAGTTGAGAGGCGGAGCGGGCAGAGTGGGCGGACCCGCGGCGACCCGTGTCGGCATCGGGGCGTACGGGTGTGTCCCGCTGGTGCACCAGCTGCGTCCGCAACTACAATCGATGATGCATAGAGGGTGAAGGGGCGTGGCACAGCAAGACAGGGGCGGGCTGGCGGGTGGCGGGTGTGTCACATAGGGACACGCTGACGACGCTGGCTGGCGATGCCCTGCGCTCCTCCCATCCTACCTACTGCCCGGCGTACATTGCCATCCCCAACCATAACCGCCACCAACCGCCACCATCACGGCTACCCAACCGCCAGGACGTACGGCCGTGTGATGGCGGGCGAGTACCGCGGGCGGCGCGTGGCGGTGAAGCTGCTGACGGACCCGGAGGGCATGCCGCCCGACCAGTTGGAGCCGTTCCTGGAGACATTCGCGCGAGAGGCGGAGGTGCTGGGCAGGTGGGCTGGGAGGGGTGGCTGGCGGTGTGTGTATGTATCCATGTGTACGAGTGGAAATGGGCTTGACGGCTGGGACTGCGGGGCGAGGGTAAGTGCATGATAGACGGCGGAGCATTTGCAGCGGCAGCATGTGGGCCGGGTGCCAGGCTGCATCAACGTGCTGCCGCAGCCAGCGCCCTTCCGCGTGCACTACTCGATGCCTGCCTCTCGCTCCGCGCCTCTCACACGGTCGTGGTGTTTTCTCTTTAATGTCTCGTGCGTACTTTCAACACAGGTGCGAGCACGCCAACGTGGTCAAGCTGCTCGCCGCCAACCTGCGGCCGCCGCGCGTGTGCCTGGTGATGGAGCTGATGGAGACCAGTCTGGACCGGATGATGTACGGCAGTGGCGGCAGAGGCCAAAAGGCGGCGGAGGCCGCGGCAGCGGCACAGGCGGCGGCGGCGGCTCAGCAGCAGCAGCAGCAGCAGGCGGCGCCGCAAGGGCAAACGCCGCAGCCGCAGCCGCAGCCGCGGGTTCCCGGTGGGCAGCCGGGTGTGAACCTGCTGCCGCTGAGCACAATGCTGCAGATCAGCATCCAGGTGGCGCGAGGCTTGGTGAGTGCCAGGGCGGTAGTTGATCCTGAATTCAACTCCACCAAGAGCCAGAACCAGAGCGCGGAGGAGGTTTGGTGCAGGGGCCGAGGCGCTGGGTGATCGGTGATGGGTGACGACGGGGGCGTCTGGTTGCATGTTTGATCCGGTTGATCTTCTAACCACGCTGATAACCAGGCTCTACGGCATTCAAGGGATGACATTCTTGGGCTCGGCCATGTGGCCCCTCAAGCCTGTGCACCGTCGCGCCTGCTTGTCATCTCGATAGACTAATTACAGTGGTGCCCGTAAACCCCGCGCTTTGCACTTGACAGGAGTACCTGCACCCCACCATCGTGCACCGAGACCTGGTGAGCAAGTGGCACAACCCACCGTCCTGCGCGCCCACACTCGGCGCAGCTGTCCTCTTCGCCCAAGGCTCACCTGCCTGCCTGCCCGCCTGCCCATCGCCAGCCCCAGACCCATGTCTCTGCCTGACGCTCTTCCCCCGTCCCAACCCGCCCCGATCCCCGACACAACAGAAACCCGGCAACGTGTTGGTCAATGGCGCCGACACGCCCGAGCGCCTGGTGGCCAAGCTGACGGACTTTGGGCTGTCGCGGCTGCGGAACACGGTGCTGGTCACCAAAGACCCCGAGGCCGGCACGGTGAGTGAAGCATCTGTCGCTGCGTAGTCCACTTCGTTCCCCGCGTGTGCTCTTTTGTGCGGCTGCTGTAACGGCACAGGTGCATTGGTGTGTCGGAGCAGGTGTTTTTATTGCACGCCGTCATTGTGTTAAGTGCTGTTGATGCTGACTGCAACTCTGCAACCGCCCCCGAATGAATTTCCTTGACTGGCCTCATCGCAGCCGGCCTACACTGCGCCCGAGTGTTTTGACCCCACCAACTACGAGATCTCGCACCAGGCCGACATGTACTCGTTGGGTGAGTCATATATGGGCCCATGGCGCGTATGTGCTGTGTGAGGCATAACAGTGATGGGCAGGTGCAGATGCTGCTCGCTTGCATGCGTGTGTATGGGGGGGGGGTTGGTTGGTTGGTTGCTTGGTTGGGGGAACTGCGGGTTGCTTGAGTTCCACCACTGCTGATTTCTCGACCACCGAGAGCCACTGATCGCCCGGCTACTGTTATCCCTTGAGCTTCGTTTTCCTCTGCCTGTTGCCTGCCACAGGCGTCCTTATGTGGGTGAGTGAACAACGCTGCACAACGGTGCACAACGGTACCCGTGTTGTGGAAGGAACCTACGCCACTGCTCTTTGGGTGCATATTGGCCTGCGGAGCAAACTTGTGCTGGGAAGCAACTAGCAAGGACATCAGGGTTACATCTTTACAGCCCATTCGGTGAAACGCTTGGGTTCGATCAAATTGCGGCGGGGCAGCCATTTAAATCGGCTGCCTGCATTCTGCTCACTCGTGATAACAGGAAATGATTGTCGGCGAGCGGCCTTTCGACGGCCTCCAGGTAAGCACAACGGGCCTGACGTGCGCCCCCCCCCGTGTTTGTTGGCCGCGGGGCCCCCTTGATCCCTCGCCGCTGTGTCCGCTCACGAGTGCATCTGGGAGTTGCCTCGTGGGTTGGCGCGGTGGTGGGAGCTCATCCGAGCCCCGCCGCGCCCCCTAACCTTTCCTCCCCCGCCGTTGTTGGTTGTCGGGGCTTTGCGTGTGTGTCTGCGTGAGTGTGTGTGCGTGTGCTCCGGGCATCGTGTGGACCCCATTGCGTTTTTTTGGGCTGCCCTTGCTTTTATGCTTGTTCGCGTGGTCGTGCCGTTTTTTACGTTTTTACTTTGGCTCTCACTACTACTCGCATTGCACGTTTGCTTGTATGTCTGTGCCGCCTGTTTGCCGTTTGAGTCCGCCACGCCTTACTGCCGCTCGCCCATTTCCTGTGTGTGCTTCCCCCTGCGCGCGCGGCTCTGGCGTGGCTTGCATTGCTGAGCGATTAGGTGAGTTCGCGGGGTCCCGGTTTCGCGCCGCAGCAGCTAAGCTAGCCACCTAGACGCATGCACTCAGCTTCTTTACCAACGAGCCTTACTTATCACCACTACTACTCCAGACTACTTGCTTTCAATAGGAACTTAGTATTTTAGCGTTAGCCGCCACGGAAACACGGGGGAACCAGCAGCCTGCCGCTGGCGAAACAACGGTATGGAATGCGTCGCGTGTGCCCGCTGTACCTCTGGACGTCGGCACTTCACTTCATCTTTGATACACACCATCCCATGGATGGCTACCCCCCC